>NC_134699.1:51785585-52085585 GCF_050947455.1 Rhinoderma darwinii
TCTTCTGCAATTGCAGAAGCGTCCATAAACTGCTATGGATGGGTCCGTGCCGCAATTGAGGACAAAAATAGGACATGTTCTATATTTTACGGATCATTTCTACGGCCTGGACACACATCTGTATATATACGGAATTTAATGGGTCCACAATTTCATCCGTAATTACTGATAAAAACTACGGTCGTGTAAATGGGGCCTTAGGAAACTACTTAGTACTCTAACACCAGAGCTATGCTTTAGCTATTCGACTCAGCCCTAGGCCTTAAACCTAGATCGGCCTCCATTAAAGACTCATTTACACTCTCCAATTTTGTCATGATTGAATCGTTTCCTCACAGCGATAATTAGCCAGTGTTAATGACGGAGAAGATCAACAATAAACAATAAAACTATCAATTAATGTTGATCATTACTTGTGATGCCGTAAAAAGTAATCAGTATTGGCAGAATGATTAGTAAATGTAAATGCTGATCGCAGTGACAATTACACATGGCACGGCTAGGTCTTGGTGTTTAGTGGTGTGGATCCCACCTACCCCCAAGTATAATACAGCAACTAAATATTACCACCATGCTGTAACGTAATAATACTGCCATATAGTGATACTGATCAGGTACTAAAACATACCACCATACTGCAAATAAATAACACAATACGGTGACTGGATAATACCACTGTACAGTTACTAAATAATACTTCCATACAGTAACTTAATAATACCACCATATTGTTACTAAATAATAGCATCATACTGTTACTTAAAGGGAACCTGTCACCAGGTTTGGAGCCAATAATTCACTAGAATGTCGTTATGCAGTTGGGGTTTAGTATTTCTAAACCAGACGTTTCTCCAATAGTTAGGCTTCATGCACACGACCGTGCCCATAATTACGGCCTGTAATTACAGGCACGGCTGGCCGCAGACAGCCGGCCATTTTTACGAGCGGTGGTCCCATTATAAAGTATAGGAGCACGGTCCGTAAAATGAAAAAATAGGACATGTGCTAATTTTTGGGCAGGTTTCTACGGCACGGACACCCTCCCATAGACATACGGGAAGGTGTCCGTCGGCCATAAAAATGAATGGGCCCGTAATTACGGACTGTAATTCCAGGCGATTTTACGGTCGTGTGCATGGGGCTACTTACGTCATATCCAGGTAAGAGAAGTATGGAGCGGGCTCACAGGCTGAGCCCACTACATACAATGCGGGTGTTGGCTCTATGATACAACCGACACTTCACTGTAAAGAGGGGGATTGCGCTCGAGACCTATCCCGCTCGTTTAACCCTTTAGAGGCCACGGTCAATAGCGACCTCAGCATTTAAAAGCATTAGAAAGAGGGGGAAACCCCCTCTAACAGTCTATTGGCTCCCCCGCGTTTCGATCGCGGAGTGCTGATGGTTGTTATGGCAGCCTGGGGGCCTAATGAAGGCCCCCAGGTCTGCCATCTTTGTACTCCTATGAAGCCCTGTCACTGCAGCGGAATTGAACACTTACTGCCAGACTACTCTGTAGATTACTGGTGATTCCTGGAAAACCTCATTTTTAGGGGACTCTTCTAAAAAAATGGCCGAAGAAAACGACCACTATATGACGAAAAGCTACAAAGACCACCATGTACATTACTTAATTCTATGCCTACAGCATATCCTATGTATGGTACATTTATTTTAGCTTATCTCAACTTCATTACTATTCAAAAGAAAAAACAAATTACACTATGACTAATAATGGAGAGCAGATGGAGAAAAGCTGGATCACAAATAGAGTATATAGACCATAAATGAAGACGAAAAAACATTTAATACAAGTCAATACTATTCTTACATTTTACTAAGTATTTATATTTTTCTCAAGACTGATGAAGCTTCCTTCCAAGATGGCTATCTTTTCATTTATTATATACAATATGATTTTTGTTTTCTACAGTTTGGGTCTTAGATGTAACTATTTCTATTCTGAAATTACTCCGGGACCCTCTTTATTAAACTACAAAGAAAGAAATCTTCTGGTCTAAAACTTCACTTAACCGTCTTCTTCTATGTAATATGTGGCATGCTCCGTAATAGCTGGTTAGTTATTATTGTCACTTTGTCCATGACCTGTTGAGGAAGATATAGTCACAATATGTATTATAATATAATATTCTACTGGTCAGTATAGTAGGTATTTGATAGATGGATAAATCAAACTGTGTCTGCCATTTCGGAGTTATCGTAATCTTGCTGTTGAGTAGCTCCTATCACAGTACTTTTAGTCTATTCATGAACAGGGAAGCTCAGGATGATCAAAACCCAGGAAAATAAGTGGAAATGTATAGGCTTAAATCATTATTCTTAAGAACAGATTTCCTCAGGTGCCCACTTAGAAAGTGAGTAAAGTGTGTTTATGGGACTCCATTTTGTATGAAGAATGTGATTCCATCTTGTATGAAGAATCCATTTTCAAGTTTGAAATATATGTTCCTTGTAAAATGGATCTCATGCTCTGGCTTCCTGTGGACTTCTAAGTTACTGTCGGAGAACTTGTGTGTTTACTTTGTTATGGGAATGTAGATGTCACGATCTAGGGGCTTGTGGACCAACTAGGCCGCTCCGCCGTAGCGGAGAAGCAGCCAGCCAAGTCACAGTCAGTGCACAAGTCTATACAATGATTTTGTAGAACGAAAGTACCTGAGATAGTCCAGACAATGGCAGAGCCTTTAGCAGAGTTGGGGCTGGATGTGGCAGGCTGCGCCAGACGTGGCAGATGACAAAAGCTGCAGCAGGTTATGCCAGATGTGGCAGACGACAGTAGGTGCAGCAGGACACGACTCTAACACTAGACAGGCACAGGAAGAAAGCACAGCATGGGATACAGGGTACAGGTAGCAGGGCACAGGAACACTGGGGACAGGATAACACTAAGGAACCATTTGCGATACAGACATGGGAATACTACAACAATGCTCAGGCAAGGAACGAAGGGGCAGGGCCCTTTTTATAGTTCAAGGTGATCTGTAGCATAATTAATTACATATGTGCGCGCCGGCCCTTTAAGGCCGGGAACCAGCGAGAGTGCCCTCTAGTGGACACTACGGGACAGAGCAGCAGCATGTGCTGACGTCTCCGGGGAGGGAGACACCGGCAGGAAGAGAGAGAGGTCTGCGGTTTGAAGGTAAGTGGAGGTTGTGGTCCGTGTCCGCAGCCGTAACAGTAGACCTGGTGACTTGCAGCTGCAAGATTCCTATGGGAACACTTGTCTTACTCAGGATTTCTCGTGGGAAGCCTGTCTCAAACTGTGATTGCATCGACTCCAGCCAACTCCCCCAGCTCAAGCCACCTCCCTACTTGTGAAATATAATTGTAACTGCATACTAACAATAAACCAGAGAAGGATTTTTGGGTATACAAAGCATGTCTGTGTGTATCTTTCTTCTCCGATATATCGATATAACTAATGGATCTGGATCTGGGTAAGTAACTGAAGGGTGTCCTTTTGACACACCCATCTAAACCTTCAGTCTAATATATTTTGCACAGGATTGCATCAACAGTTTTTGGTGCTGAAACGCGGGAGATTAATTGTCTGTTTGCTGTCACTGGGAGGTCGGCCATCGATGCATGAGTGAAACAACAAAACAGTGGTAAGTAGGAAACGTATTCTTACAAAAACCGTTTCACTCATGTATTGTTGAGACCTTGAATTAGCTGTTGTGAAGAGACAATCTCCCGGACGCAGTCACTTGTCCAGAGGTATGTTGAAAACTATTTTGTGATGAATGATTGCAGATGTGTAAATGAGTTAAAGGGTTACTCCCATCTTCCCTCTAATTTTTTTATTCCCTAAATCTTTTTATTTATCAAAAATAAATATATTACACCCCTCCATTGTTTGATCTTACCCCATAATCACACTACAGGACTGCATGGTCCTGCATCTAGTTCCCTATCATTTCTGCTTGAGTGGGCGGTACAAAGCTCTTTCCATTCACATAACCAGCAGATGGCACTGTGAAAATATCACAGCACCACTTGTATCAGAATGCACGCTCCCGATGCTGCTATGTATTGTATTACATGCAGCATTAGGATTACAACATAGTGCCAAAATAACGTCTAACAGGAGGTTTACTCGTTCCTCCCTCGTTATCATTCTCTATGTGCTGTGTAAAAGTAGTGTCCTCTCCCCTCTTTCTCCAGTTCAGTGTTCCAGTTTCCTAAACATGTCCACAGTAATAAAAATTCATTTTGTTTGCTCCAAAGTCCATTCTGATATCTCTATATTTGCTTCAGAGCAAGCACAAGTGTGAAAACCCTGATAAGGGCTCTGCTGTAGTATTCTCGGCAGCGATATGCCATGAACAGCTGAATAGGACAGCAACTTCACATGCCTGAGAGCTGTCCTATTCACTTCTATTGAAAGGGGGGGGGGGAGAGGAGGGGGAGGCTGGGCTGAGAGCGGAATAGGACGGCTCTCAGGCTACTGCGCATGCCTGAGAGCTGTCCTATTCACTTATATTGTAAAGGAGAGAGGTGGCCAGGCCGGGAGCGTCTGCGCATGTGAGACCAATGCGCGCTCCTGAGAACTCAGCCAGAGAAATAGAAAGATGTAGAGGTGCATCTGCGCAAGCCCGGCCACTGCTGCAGGATCCTGGTGGTGGTCGTATCTATTGGAAACAGACCATATACAAAGAAGAGGACATCCGATCCAAGAGGAGGAATATCTTAGAAACTGTGAAAAAAAAGCAAAATAAAAGGTAATTGCTAAGTTTTATTAATTTACATAAGGAACCTGTTGAAGTATGATCTTCAAGTTGGGAATACCCCTTTAATGGTGTGATGGCATGAGTGAGTTAATGGTATGAATGGCATGAGAAGATATTGTCAACAGTGTAAATGTTCTATTAGAGTTAAAAGTAAGTGTGATGAGAAATATAAGATTGTGTCAGTGAATGGGGTTTGTCAGACAACATAGGTTGCAGTGTACTGAGGCCTGTAACCTAGTAAATGGCAGAGCAGATACCTCCCGGCTCTGCCATATGATTCAATGGTATCTGTAGCCTAAGGTCGTGTGAACTAGGCCTTACACGTCTTCCACAAGTTTACATCTCAGGTCACTGGTGTCAAAAAGCAAGCAATCTTCACTGGTGAAAGACACATTTTATTTACCAACAAGGAACGTTTCTTTTTAAGATTTTAACCCCTTTCCGCCGCAGCCATTTTTCGGATTTAAACTTTTGTTTTTTCCTCCCCACCTTTCAAAAGCAGTAACTTTTTATTTTTAAATCAATATTGCCGTATGAGGGCTTGTTTTTTGTGGGATGAGTTGTAAATTTTCACAGCATCATTTAACTGGAGAAAAAATATTTGTGGGGTGAAATAGGAAAAAAACAGCGATTCCTCAATATTTGGGTGGTTTTGTTTTTACGGCGTTCACCGTGTGGCCTAAATAATGATATATTGTAATAGTTCAGACTTTTATGGATGCGTCGATACCAGTTATGTTAATTTTATTTTATTTTTTTCCATTGTGCTTGGGGGAAAATGGGAAAAGTTTTTTTTTTTTTACTTTTAATTTTACTTGTCCCCCTAGGGGACTTGAATCAGCGATCGTTGGTAATGTATTGCAGTATATAGTGATTGACAGTCTTCTATGAAGCCGTGCCGGAGACCATTGGAACGTTACAGGGGATCGCCCCCCTGTTTTCAGTGATTTAAATGCCACAGTTGCGGCATTTAGCGAGTTAAATGAGCGGGATCACGCTCGAGCGGGAACCCGCTCGTTACCCGGAAGTGTCGGCTGTAACACACAGCCGACACACTCGTACTACGGAGCGGGATCGCAACAAACTAAGGAGACGACTAGGCCTAAATCTGGCAGGAGAGCGGGTATTGCGCTGCAGCCTACCTCTGGTAGCTTCCCCCAGCTGTGCAGGGGCAGGTGCTGTAACCTCTCCCCTTTGGTCTCTCATCAGCTCCTCCTGCCAGGCAGTGCCTTCCGCCGCTACCTGCTGAGCCACCATACGAAGTAGATCATCCGTCATCTCATTGGATCTTGTCTCCTCACAACAGCAGAGTACGTGTTGACCTCTCGCTGCAGCAGAAGGTAAGAGGGAGAATAAACCGCTTGCACTCAGCCCTACACCCTTTCTAACCACACCTCCTCTACAAATCCACCAATCCTGCTCCTGGGCATTCTTAACCCTTTCAGAGCTCCATTAATATACTTCCCTACATTCCCTGGTGCCCTCCCTATGCGGTTCTGCGCTATCAAGGAAGTGTGTGTGTGTTGGGGGGGGGGGGGGGGAACGGGGGACACTGGACCAGGGGGAAATGATTGACTCTCCCATTAGGATACACGTTTTTTCATTCAGAGATTTGAAGGACTGACACCGAAATGGCTCCCCCGGGAGATACAATGTCAGTGATAGATAATGAAGGTATAGCCTGTCCTTTGTATTTTTGTATATGTAATAATAATAATAATAATAATAATAATAATAATAATAAAAAGCCTACATCTGTTATGCAAAGTTAATTACATTTAGTCAATATTTTATATTTGGGCTTTTAAACACTAGATAATAAAGATGTAATTTTTTTGTTTTCTTGTGCCACTCTGTTTTGTTGTCACGGCTGTAACTGGGCTTTCCTTCACTTGGGGCAAAGATTTAGCTTGCCGCCCTATCCTAGTATCGAAATACCCTGGTCAAGGCAGAATTGCTTGTTGGCTCCCGCTTTGGCAGCCAAGGCACAATACAGAAACAGCTAAGGTGACAATTTAAAAATTGAAGGGTTGAGCGTTCCCTGTAGCCTGTGTTTAATTCCTCTACAGCGCCGTTGCAGGAGAAATTAAGTATTACACTGTTCCTTTAAAATCAATGGGCTGCCTGTGTAATGCACAGATATGTTGGGTCCTCCAGAAAGAGAGACACTCTTTGTAGCCGCTCTCTGCTCTGGCATATAATGTATATAAAAAAGGGTTGTCTAAACCAGACACCCCTTTAAATTGTTAAATTCCATATTCTGTACACCTTGTTGTCATCATGTCATACATAAACAAATGTTTGCTTGTCACTTATATAACAAAGCCAAAAATGAAGTCCACACAGCATTACATTCAATGTATATACAACACCAAAGACAGGATAGCGCCAGACCAAATTAATATTCCAAATTCATCTTTATTAATTCACCCGAAAGAAACATTAAAATTAAGTAAAAAATATGACAGTACAAAGCACAAATCAATATAAAAAAAATGTAATATAAAAAAGAATAGATATTGCTAGATGGACTAAAAAATGGTCCCCAGACAAATTTAAACGCATATGAAGAAGTGCAAAGTGCTAAAGAAGGTCAATGCAGTATCAAAACAAGAATTCATTAGAAAATATAACATGTCAATTCCAAGTTGGTCACTAAAATGATAGCAACACATGCAATATGCATAACCCACAGAAATAGGTCAATCCAAATACCTACAGAGAAATACGTTAGCCAACAGTACATTCAATGTGAAAAGGGAAGACACGTAAATGCAAATAATAAAGTCAGCATTCACACCCGATGTGTGTTTTAGCAACGGCTTTGTATTGGGGTCTTCTTTTTAATTGCTTTTTAAGGCCAGGATCACACACAAAAAGTTTTGGTGCAGTTTTTGGTTGAGTTTTTTTGAGCCAAAGTCAGAAGTGGATCCAAAAGGAAGAAGAAAAGAAAACACTGATACATTTCCTTTCTTTCCGGTCGACTCCTTTGTTTGGCTAAAAATACTAAGCCAGGAATGGCACCAAAAAAATGCATCAAAACTGTGTGTGATGGTGGCCTAATGATCTTTTGGATGAATTTACAAAGATGAAGTACTGAACATGAATTTGTATATAGTGAACATGCTGCTCTTAATGTACATGGTATCTATATACAGATATATTTATACAGTTGCGGCCAACACGTGAGGAGCTCATCGCTGTCAATCGGTATACAATCGGTGGGACCTGCACCTATCTCTAGAACGGGGCCCCCTAAACCTTGTTCTACATTTCTCGGTTCCCACTGCCTCCTGGGTCACTTCCTGATTACATGGTCGGAAATTACGAAAACAGCGTATCTCGCGTGCTACGCTGCTTCCGTAACTACCATTCACTTCTATGGGAGTTACGGAAAAAGCGTAGCTCATCGAGCTACACTGTTTTCCTGATTACATGGTTGGAAATTACGAAGTGGCCCGGGAGGCAGCGGGAACTGAGAAAGGTAGAACGGGATTGAAGGGGCCCCCCGACCCGCATCTATCTGATATTTATGACATATCCTGTGGATAGGTCATGAATGTCCCTGATGGGCAAACCCCTTTAATGACTAACCCTTCTAGGAGAAGATAGGTTGACGGCAATTGCCAATTTTTGGTAACGACAGGGCACAGCTCAGGAGAATCTAAAAAAATTCAAATTAGAATTGGGACCTACAGTATTCTATTTTTCATTTTCTCGCTAACACTTTCTACCCCAACAACCTGTGACTACCTCTAGCAATTTAATTAAAACAAATTTTAATTTTCATTATTTA
Source organism: Rhinoderma darwinii (assembly GCF_050947455.1). Lineage (NCBI taxonomy): Eukaryota > Metazoa > Chordata > Amphibia > Anura > Rhinodermatidae > Rhinoderma > Rhinoderma darwinii. The sequence continues at coordinate 51,794,133 of NC_134699.1, forward strand.
TACACCAGCTAAATCACGTCACATTAAATTTGGATACACAGATTTGTACAGCCACATTTGAAAAACACATTTCCCTTGTCAGGTTTGCATTCATTTTGCAATGAATAATTTAAAATATAACAGAGCCTACATGCCCAAGGTAATATATTTCTGGCTTGGCATCAAGTTTCCAGTCTTGAAAAATATAGGCCAGATAGCTCTACCCGGCTGAGATGCCAATCACCGTTCCAAGACACACGATTCCCATCTGCTGAGAGAATTCTCTGTGTTTCTGCCATAGTCCCTAATGCTTGTTTAAAATGCCCAATTCATTCACATGCTGGGGCCTCCGGATAGCATGTAACAGAATGGAACTCAGTCTTATTATTCGGTCCCTGCAGAGTTAAGGTATCAGATTGACTCCATTTCTGTGGCACTGTCATTTTTATGTTTTTTTTTCAACCCAACCATCTGCTTTATATTGCTGTCAGAATCAGTAGAGGAGCTGCATACATTCCATAATGTAGCGGAGTTCATACACTCAGGAATGATTGAATGTGCTAACCCTTCCTGAATTATTAAAATGTGCAAGTTTGCAGATGACAGAGTGGGAGCCGCAGCAGAAGTGACCTAGTCGCAGAATAAGTACAGATGTCAAATGTCCATTGTGGTGCAGAGGGGACCGAAAATGGTGTCATTATCCTGCAGCAATTTGGTAGGAAATAGTAGAAGTGAAGGACATAAACCTTTCACAAAACTGTACGTAAACACGAGGCTCACAGAAAAGGAATTGGGCTTCTCATAACAGATGTCATTATCATTTATGCTACAAAATATGTATATTTCACTTCACAGAAAGAAAAATATATTAGATAGGCAGACTTGTAAAATGTGGGAATCGTATTCTCTATAGAATGGGGCCAGTTAATTGTCCTATTAATTGTGTACTGTGCCTTTAAATGCTATCTAGTGGATGTATTGCATATTGGAGATGGAGAGCTAGGAGTAACCTAAACTGCATCTTTGAGCGGAGGAGTAGAGTGTGTGGTGGCTTTTTGAGGGAGTGAGCTTCTGGCCGTCCCGTTGCTGCGGTGGACCGGACTAGAGGAGCGCAGAGACTGAAAGAGAGAAAGCTAAAAATGAGGAGTCATACAAAGACTGGCGAGAACCCGGCTAAGCTATATCTGTGCTAGGGCCTGAGTTGCAGCCGGGTCACTGCAAGCAGTGGTTGGGGAGGTAGCATACACGCAATCAGAGGAGGAGTGTAAAGTAAACGTTCAGTATAAGTAAAAGTAAAGACTGGACCTGCAGTGTCCAGCCACGTGAAAACTACATAGCCGGTTCTCATTCAATAGATCTATAGGGGCCTCCTTAGCAGCCAGCCAACACCCACTACAAAAAGGGGTAATAGGCTTGAATCACACCATCTTGCGGCCTACTAGGCCTGAGTAGAATTCCCCTTACATTAAGGGAGTGGTACCCTTGGCCCTTGCTCTGCCGGTCATACAGAACAACAGGCCAGCGATCTTACCAGCCTTTTCCCCCTGTATATAGTTGTAACTACAGGCTGTACCTCCCACATGGCAAGAATATAGATAATATTTGTGGCTGAGTGCACCACTAGCACCGGCAAACTAACCGGAATATATTGCTAAAGGGGTTATGCAGGGACCCAAAATTATTAGCAGTCTACTCAATGCAGTATGCGAGTACACTCGCTAATACACATTACTCCACTATACCTGTGGCCCGCTACGTGGCTTTCATTTTAGTTTAATATAGTTTAGCAGAGTTCTCCCTGCAGTATGGGAGTACACTCGCTAATATACATTCCAGTCCCCCGTCGCACTGATTCTGACATTTTCATTGTTTTTTATAGCGCTGTCGGGGGACCGAAAGTCTAGTTGCGCAACGTTCTCTGAGGACGATACGACTCTTCGTCATGTGACTGTACTCTATGTACAAGCATTAGTACAGCGAGCACATAGAGTACAGCAGGGCTCGGTCACGTGATGAAGAGTTGTGTCGTCATGCAGTAAGGCTGTGCAACTAGACTTCTGGTCCCCCGGCAGCACTATAAAAATCTATGAAAATGTCAGAATCAGCGCGACGTGGGATCGAAATGTATATTAGGGAGGGTACTCACGTACTGCAGTGACTACAATGATAATCATTTTCGGTCTCCACATAACCTCTAAACTAAAATGAAAGCCACGTAGTGGGCCGCAGGTATAGTGGAGTAAGGCAGTTTGATGGAGGTTTAAGCTAGGTCAGGTATGGTATAAAGGGTTAATGGAGTTTAAAGAGTTAGTATTGGTAAGTGATGGTTTTAAAGTTGTTGCTTTAAGGAAGGTCAGGAAAAGGAGAAGAGGGAGGTCAGAAGTCGGGTGACTGGGTGTGTTAGAGTAAGAGGGGGGGCCGAGGGGGAGGGCCCCCCTATCCCTGGATAGTGATTATAAGAGGAGACTAGAAGAGGGGCAGGCATTCATTTTTAGGTGACAGAACAGTGAGTCCCACCCACCCTCCCTATTGTTACTCATTTTTGGCTGTTATCTTACGTTTGTCTATTTCTTTCAGGGGCTGATGGCCAGAGATCGGAGAAGTTGGTGATTGGATGCCAGGTAAAGGGTCTTTGGAGGCAAAAGATTTAGAGGAAATACACAGGATCACGTGAAGGACGGAGGATTTATAGCTTATGGTATAGCTGTAAGTTGGGACTTCTGGTGGTGGTTCGGGGCTTCAGGTGGTTAAGAAGTGCCATGACTAAGTTGGGTGCCCTTGGGTCAGGCATAGACGGCTAAGGGTATGTGCACACAATAACGTCAATTACCGCTGAAATTACGAAGCTGTTTTCAGGAGAAAACAGCTCCTGCATTTCAAACGTAATTGCTCGTACTCGCGTTTTGCAAGGCGTCAATTACGGACGTAATTTGGAGTTGTTCTTCATTGGATTTAATGAAAAACTGCTCCAATTACGTCCCAAGACGTGTCCTGCACTTCTTTGACGAGGCTATTATTTTACGCGCCGCCTTTTGACAGCGACGCGTAAAATTACAGGTCGTGGGCATAGTGCATTGGCAAACCCAGTGAAATGAATGGGCAGATGTTTGCCGACGTATTCGAGGCTTGTTTTCAGACGTATTTCGAGGCGTCAAACGCCTCCAATACGTCTCCAATACGTCTGAAAATAGGTCATGTGAACCCAGCCTCAGGGTAAAAGGTCATACGAGGACACAATAAATTTATTGGAGAATAATGGTCGGAAAAAGGTGGTGAATGCCTTCAAGGACTGCTATGGTTCTATGCACTGTGAAGGTTATGTGCAATGTTTTTGTATTAAAAGTGTTATTTAAATGTTTCTTTATGGTAGGTGGTGTAAGAGAATAAAATTGGACTGTCGTGGCCTTTTCAACCACAAAATTCTATGTGTTTGTGTATCTTTTTAGATAGTAAGTGAAGTATAATTTTAGAAGTGGGTGGTGAATTACAGGACGTAGTCTTAAATCCTATCAGTCAAGGAAAAAAGATAAAGTGGTTACACTAACTGCCTGCTTCATTTAATCTTTTTCCGTGGCATTCCAGTGGGCGCTCTGCCATCACACCTGAACCACCCACACCTTACAGACACTCACACAGTTCCGTGATCAAAACACATCTAAATATATACATACATCAAAGACTAAACAAATACCGGAGAGTAGATCTCCCTCATATGTATCTAGGCAGTGGTTATGAGGTTCATTCACATTTAAAGTGTCCCTAGTGGAGGAGAAGAGTGAAGTGAATGCATTAATTCATTGACTGGCACCGAATTATGGCTCAGTTTGGAGCCTTGGCAATTCGGCACCTGGGAATGAGGTTGCTGCCAATGTATGGAGTCTCTGTGATTGAAACTATTAAGGGCTTTTTCACACGTAACAGAATTGCTGCTTATTTCCCATCCGGAATTGCGGACGGAAAATACGCAGCAGAATACAGTAGCAGCGAAGCGGGTGGGATTTAGCAAATGTTATCCACACACTGCGGAAAAATTCAGTCCAGATATTCACCTGCAGTGCGTAATTTTAGTACTGCAGCATGCTGATTAGTGCTGCGGAAAGTGGACTGATTTCCTGCGTTTTTCTGATGTACTGAGTAATTTGCTGCGGAAACGCTGCAGAATTTCTTACAAGGGTGGAAATGACATCACAGGAAGAAGAAATATCGCCATCACACGTACCAAAACACACCAAAAAAAAATCGCAGCAAATATCCACACAATTTTCCGCAGTAAAAAAGAATCAAATGGTGTGGATTTCCCGCAGCGGATTGACTGCTAGTTGATGCGTAAATGCTGCCGGTATGTGTGGACAAGCCCCAAGAGGGCTTTAAAGGGACTTTGTAGTTGGCACTTTTAGGGGTACACTGTGGCTGGATGTATTACAGGGTCTGTTGGACTGGATGTGCGTGTGTGTTTTAAGTTGTTAAAGGTGAAAACCATCCAAATAGTGACCTCCTGGAATATCATTGAAACAAGTTAGAAAAAAATACCATGGTCGAGCCCATGACTTCAGACCTCCACCGATTTTCTAAATCATGTACTTAGCAGGGAAATCCATTCAGCCGCGCTGAGAGGTTTTCATCACAGTAAATCGGAAACAACACTGGAATGAATGGTGCTTTGCTTAGATTTCCAGTAAATTAAAACTCTTTGCCATTCCTAAGGGGATCAATTGCTGTATAGAAATTAAAATTGTTCCGATTTATTCCAATTGGTGGCGGTCCAGCTGATGTAAACCTTAGAGATCAGCTGTTATTGCTGGAGGAAGACTTGGCCATGTACATATAAGCCAAGCATTATTTTTTGATGTTTGAGCATATTTACAGGAGTCTAGAATAGGATATGAATATAATGAAAAGTTTAAATGCAGAATTTCAGACAGTGTCTGAATTGTGTCTGGTATCGAACCCTCATTGCAATATATCCAAATATATACTATTCTGGGTAGAAAGGTCACGTTTGTGTAAGATATTGTGTCATATATACATTAACTTGCTTTAAAATGTACAATATTAGTTGGCACTGCCAAAGACCGTGGCAAAGGTCACAGTTCCTTGAGAAACGGGACGGACCCCCGAAACATCGCATCGGGCGTAGTGAGATGCCAATCTATCCCCCATGTGAAGTCTCTGTTGCTAGTCCATGAAAATATTGGGAAAGAAAATCATCTGGATTATAACATGAACTTTGGCACATTGGGTGATATGTTTCATTTTAGCAAGTTACCCCTTACCCTGCGGATAGGGGTAACTTGTTGTAACCGGAATACCCCTTTAAAGAATGGAAAGTAGAAGCCATATACTGCATTTTTTTTGATGCAGTCGTTCTTTTGATTCTTCGTAACTGATAAGGATTAATAGGCCATCTCTGTGATTTATATGTACAGATGTAGCCAAGTTTATCTTGACTCTGATAACCTGCTGTAGCGTGATATCACACAACAAAAATCATTGAAAAGTCATTGAAAAAGTAGTTTGTTGTGTCCACGGTCGCTGACCTACCGGTAGCCGCGAACGTAGGACACTTAGGGCTTGTCGGCGTCTCACACCTAGGAGATACCAAAACATCCTGCTACACACTTCTGCCTCTAGGATGTGTGCGCGCTCGTCCCCGGCCTTAAAGGGCCAACGCGTGCACCAACAAAATGTTCCCTAACCTATCCCTTTACATTCTGGACTACATAAAGGTCCCTGCCCTCCCACTCCTTGCCTGAGCTTTGTTGTTGTTGTTGTATTCCCATGTTAGTCTTGCAAATGGTCCCTTAGTGTTATCCTGCTCCCAGTGTTCCCGTATCCTGCTACCTGTTTCCCATAACTGTGCTTGTACCTGAGCTGCATCTAGTGTTGGAGTCGTGTTGTCATCTGCTACATCTGGTATCATCTGTCATGTCTAGTGTCATCTGCCACGTCTGGTGTCATCTGCCACGTCTGGTGTCATCTGCCACGTCTGGTGTCATCTGCCACGCCAAGCATCACCTTTGCCATGTGCCTGCTACTCCGAGCATCTGCCTGAACATCCTCCCAGGTACTTTTACCCCAGAGACTGTTGTTGAATGTAGTTTGTTCAGCTGCTATTCTCCTCCCGCGAAGTGGCCTAGTGGGTCCACATACCCTACAGGCGTGACATTGTTAAAGTTTCTTGCCCTTGTGTATTTAATATGTTAAGAGTCAAGATAAAGATGGCTACACCTGTATGATTTTTGCCTCTATGTGCTCTGTGTTGCTTGTTATTCATTATACTGGCATCAAACAGGATCTCTTTGATCTGAAATGTTGCGTTTTTAGAGATTGTAAAAAAAAATTTTTTTGAAAAGTATTTTTTTTTTCTTAATTATATTTTGATTTAATAAAGTAATTTCAGCAATATAATAATGGCATTTGGAGAGATCTTATTTCCACTGACACAGTTAAATACAAGTATATGGAGCTCTATTAAAGGGGTTGTCCCAAGTTGACTCAAATTTTTTTTTTTTAAACATTCTAAGCAGGAAATGAATTTTAAAACATTTGCTGTTAAAAAAAATTTAAAATTCATTTCCTAAGTGCCTTTTTTTTACACTTGATAACTCAGCAAGTGCTGGTTATCTTTTCTAAAAAGGGGCGTGAGCGGCTCGATGTCAATCAAGCCGCACCGCTCTGCAGTGTGCGCGCTCCCGATGTTGCTAGATACTGTAGTTCTAGCAGCATCGGGAGAATGTTCGTCTCAAGCGGGCATGGTAAGCCCGATTGAGACGAACTTACCGTGAATGTCAACTACCCTACACTACACTACACTACACTACATTTACCCCGTTTCGGCAAACAACTTCTCCCCCACCCTGTCACTACATGTAATGTTTGTAGCCGCCGCATCGGTGCTGCATCAGCACCCGGCGAACAACTAAAAATATATAAAAAAAATAAACTCACCTAAGACGTTCTAACGGCGCTCTGAACGGTCCCGTCACTTGCCATCTTCCCTCTTCTTGGCGCCGCTCGCATTCATAGTAACAATGCGTTGTGGCGCAGATGACGTAATCATATCAGGCCCACGTGATTACTTCATCTGCGCCCACCGCTCTGTTATTGTGAATGGGAGAAGAAAAGTGACGGGACCTTTCAGCTCTTCGTGGGAACGTCTTAGTGAGTTTATTTTTGTATGTATGTTGTCATGTATGTGTATATGTGCATGTATGTTTTCTTGTATGTATGTTGTCCTGTTTGTATGTGTATATGTGCATGTATGTATGTTGTCATGTTTGTATGTGTATATGTGCATGTATGTTTTCATGTATGTATGTTGTCATGTTTGTATGTGTGTATGTTTTCATGTATGTATGTTTTCATGTAGGTATGTTTGCATGTATGTTTGTATGTATGTTTTCATGTATGTATGTTGTCATGTTTGTATGTGTATATGTGCATGTATGTTTGCATGTATGTAAGTTTTCATGTATGTATGTTTGCATGTATGTATATATGTACATGTTTGTATGTATGGTTGAATGCAAGTATGTATATATGTATGTTTGCATGTATGTATGTTTGCATGTATGTATGTTTGCATGTATGTTTGTATGTATGTATGTTTGCATGTTTTCTTGTATGTATGTTGTCATGTTTGTATGTGTATATGTGCATGTATGTTTGCATGTATGTATGTTTTCATGTATGTATGTTTGCTTGTATGTATGTTTGCATGTATGTTTGTTTGCTTGTATGTATGTTTGCTTGTATGCATGTATGTTTGCTTGCATGTATGTATGTTTGCTTGCATGTATGTATGTTTGCTTGCATGTATGTTTGTATGTATGTTTGCTTGTATGTATGTATGTTTGTTTGTATAAATGTCTGTATGGCCATGTATGATACTGTCTGCCCTGTATCTAAGCCAACTTTGCCGCAGGCTTCTATACATGGTATAACAGTCAGTATCACACATGAAAGTGAAACTAAGCCTACGACATGTTTTATTTCATTTTTTTTTTTTATATTTTTGATTTTTTACAGGTTTGGTGTTTGGACTACGTCGGTTTCGAGGACTACTTAGATGACGCTTTTTTATTTCATCAATAAAATGGTTAATGAGGGTTGTGTTGGGGGTGCTTTATTTCAATAAAATATTTTATCTATATCTTTGTGTTTTATTTTCAAGTTTTATTACTATCACTTTAGTAATGGCCGCTGTCTGAGTGACAAGGTCCATTACTAAGGGGAGGCTTAGTGTTAGCCGGTGCAGAGGCTAACACTAAACACCATTATTACCCCGGTACCCACCACCACCAGGGGTGCCGGGAAGAGCTGGGTACGATCCAGTACCCGACCATCTATTGTGATGGTCGGGCTCCGGGGCGGCCGCAGGCTGGTATTATGAGGCTGGGAAGGGCCAAAAACAGTGGACCTTCCCACCCTTGTAATGCTAGGCTGCTGCTGCTGTGTTGTATCTGGCTGGTTATAAAAATGGGGGGGACCCCACGTCATTTTTTTTTTATTATTTATTATTTTTTTTTATTAAAAAGACATGGGGTTCCACCCAATTTATCATAACCAGCCACATACAACACAGTGTTATTAGCCTGGGAATGTACTAAACCAGTGGCCCCTCCCACCCGTGTAATGCCAGGCTGCTGCGGCCTTGTATATGGCTGGTTATTAAAAATGTGGACCCAACGTCTATTGTTAAATTGAAAAAAAAAACGACGTGGGGGTCCCCCACATTTTTATAACCAGCCCGATACAACACAGCAGCAGCAGCCTAGCATTACAAGGGTGGGAAGGTCCACTGTTTTTGGCCCTTCCCAGCCTCATAATACCAGCCTACGGCCGCCCCAGTACCCGACCATCACAACAGATGGTCGGGTACTGGATCGTACCAAGCTCTTCCCGGCACCCCTGGTGGTGGTGGGTACCGGGGTAATAATGGGTGGTTAGTGCTAGCCTCTGCACCGGCTAACACTAAGTACCGCCTTAATAATGGACGCTGTCAATCAGCCAACTACCATTATCTAGGCACTAATAAAGTTTGAAAAAAAAAGACAAAGACAATTTTTTTTTTATTGAAATAAGAAATCCCCAACAAAACCCTCGTTAACCATTTTATTAAAATTTTCAAAAAACGTAGATCTACGCAGTAGTCCAAAGAATTGAAGACGTAGTCCAATTGGTACATCAAAATCTGCAACAACATAAAAAAAAAGTTATCAATGTGAACAATACCGATACTTATACTCACCTACACACACACACACACACAAACAACCACACACAAACATATACACAAACACATAAACACACACCCATATATTACACAAACACACATAAACACATACACACAAACATATACACACAAACACACATGTACACAAACACACCCATATATACACAAACACACATAAACAAACACACAAATATACATATACAAAAATACACACACATACACAGAAACATATGCACAAACACACCCATATATACACAAACACACACACAAACACATGTACACAAACACACCCAAATATACACAAACACACACACAAACATATACACAAACACACCCATATATACACAAACACACATATACACACAAACATATACACAAACATGTACACAAACACACCCATATATACACAAACACACACATATATAAAAACACACACACACACAAACATATACACACAAACATATACACAAACACACCCATATACACACATACACAAAAATATACACAAACATATACACATACACACAAATACACCCATATATACACTCACACATAAACACACACACACACACACACACACACACACACACACACACATATGCACAAACACATATACACAAACACACCCATATATACACAAACACACACATATACACAAACACACCCAAATATACACAAACACACATACACAAACACACATACAAACATATACAGAAACACACCCATATATACACAAACACACACATATACACACACACATATGTACACAAACACACCCATATATACACAAACACATACACAAAAACACACACACACAAACATATACACACACAAACACAAAAATATACACAAACATATACACATACACACAAATACACCCATATATACACTCACACATAAACACACACACACACACACAAACACATATACACAAACACACCCATATATACACAGACACACACACACACACACACACACACACACAAACATATACACACTTACCTTTAGCGGAGCGCAGACTTCTCCTTGCGACGGGTGCCTTTCCACTGCATCTTCTGCGCATGCGCCGAGAAGCGCCGAGATGCGCGTTCACGAGCAAATGACATCCTCTGCTCCGGACGCAGAGGATGTCATTACGCATGCGCGGCCACCGCTAAAGGTAAATAGCGGTGGCCGGGAACCTAGGCAACGAGCAGGATACAAAGAGGGACCGACCGCAACTTCAATCAAGAATAGCAAGAAAACGACATCGCTGGACGACGGACAGGTAATTAGAATTCTTCTTATTTTTACATGGGGGAGCTTTATAGCTCCATTTATCAACTTGGGACAACCCCTTTAAGCTTATGGGATACTCTTTCTTTAAACACAGGGATGATGAATGGCCTGTCCTGAGCAAGGACTGGAATTAATAGTGTGTATTCTTTTAACAACTAATTTTATACAGGAACTCTATTCCCTCACCCCCAATTGAGTGAAAAGAGAGTCAATGAAACACAAAAGCAAACTCATTTATCTTTAACTACAAACTATGTAAAAATAAAGTAGGGGATCCCGCAGAAGATTCTTGATTTAGAATTCCGAACCTCAAGTTCATTTTTATTGAAGTCCTTTAACTCTGGTGCCAAGTCGTCGAAAATGTAAAGTGTAACTGAGCCTTCAACAAACTTCAGACATGTTATAGTGACATGTAAAAAGTTTTGATTGGTGGGGGTCCGAGCAATGAGACCCCCACCCAATCGCTAAAATGAAGCAGCAGAAGAGCTCGTGTGAGCGCATAGCAGCTTCATTTCTGTACAGCTTTCTGGAAATAAATGTATCGGTGTACGGACTCATTAGAAAATCTATGAGCCCGTACTCTGATACACCGGCTTTCTGGAAAAAGCAGAACAGAAACGAAGCGGCTAAGCGCTCATACGAGCGCTTCTGCAGATTCGTTTTAGCGATCGTTGGGGGTCTCACTGCTCGGACCCCCACCAATCAAAACTTCTGACATGTTGCTATGACATATCAAAAGTTTATTGAATGCTTAGTTACCCTTTAATGAATTTAGTAAGAACGTAACTTGCTTCCAATGTTCCATCAGCGTGTGATCATTCCACACCCATCACGCCTGATGCCGAACTTCACTACTCCAGAGGACGGTCATGCAGACCCTATACAAGATTGTGAGTAGTCCTTATATTTACTACTTGAAAGTGTCCTGATGTTTGTCCCATCCCCTTTGTTATTGGGAGCTGGGAAGCTATCCAGAAACTGCATTGTTAGCCAATAAAGAAGGGGGGGGGGGGAACTGGTCCGAGGGTTATAGAAACAGCATGAAGTGGGGGGGGGGGGGGGGTGTCAAAAAACACTAGAACCCTTTGTCTTAAGTGGAAAAACCTGGTACCATAATGGAGGATCTATTTTAATCATTGCTACGGAGCTAGTATTGGCTGGGGTGGGATAGGTTGGTCTCATCCAAGCAGTTGAGGGGGCTTGCAGTATGTGGGTTAGGCCTCTTTGATCCTTAGCTAGAATATGACCCTACCTCCTGCCTTAATTGCATTTTTTGTTTGTCTTCTGCTTTTGTATATGTTTGATATAATATTTATCAAAAAAGTTTTGATCACAGGTAGATTTGGCAATTATGTTATTCCTTATTTTAATTTATTTGTTACTTGTATAGCGTCAACCTATTCTGCAGCGCTGTACAGTGGTTGTCCTCACTCACTGTCATATTTTTGGCGTGTGGAAGCAAATTGGACTACCCAGAGGAAACACACGCAAACACCGGAACATACAAACTCCATGCAGATGTTGTACCCCAAGGCAACAGTGCTTACCCCTGAGACACTATACTGCCCATATTAAAGGGGTTGTCCAGGATTAGAAAAACATGACTGCTTTCGTCTAGAAACAGCACCAACCCTGTCCATGGGTTGTGTCTTGTATTTCAGCTCAGCCATATTTACTTCAATAGAGCTGAGCTGCAATATCATACACAACCCATGGACAGGTGTGGCGCTGTTTCGAGAAGAAAGCAGCCATGTTTTTCTAATCCTAGACAACTACTTGAAGTCAAAGCTGGCGGTGAATGTATGTAATAGCAGCTGATAAGTATCCGTGTTATGCGTTGCTTGTTCGAGAATAGGATGGGGGTTGCTCCATGTGGGTAGAAGCATGGAAACATCCCTCTATGTTTAGTGCAGCCCCATATTTACCTGTACATTACACCTTTGTATTAACACTGCAAGCAATATATGAAGACTGTAAGCTAAAACCTCACCACCACACCGCATCACTTGGTACTGACTCCTGTGGTCATGGCAGGTGCCCATATAGCTAAATTTCTTAAGCAAGACCGACCTTAATAGTTACAGTGTACGTCTAAAGTTTTTTTTATTTTTATTAAATGGCCCAAAATTCTTTGTTGATTAATTTGATAAAATATTTTAATTCTATGTTCACACAGGGCCAATATACTGCATAAAAGGACACAGCGTACGCGCCCTCATCCCAGCAGGGAATTCCTGCCGAAAAACCGCACCAAATTGTGGTGCAGTTTTTCGGCTGGAATATCCGCTGGCAGAAAACAGCAGGTAAAAAAAAAAGCCTATACTTACTCGTAGTCATGGCGACAGTCCTACTGACGTCCTGTAGCCCTGCCTCCAGAAATTAATTAGCATAAAGCGAATATAGGTCATAACTCCGGCAAAAATGATTGTGTTTCTAAATTAAAAACACTGCTGTAATCTAAATTACAGCGCCGATCACATCATGTACAAGATAGGCCACTTATAATGTGGTGACAGAGCCTCTTTAAGTCCCACACAAATGTTACCGAAGTGTTTGGATTGTGAATAGACATCGCGTCCTGGCTGGAGGTGATGTCTATTCACTCTCAAGACACTTCAGTAAAGTTAGGGTATGATCACACGTGCTCGTCCGTTACGGCTGAAATTATGGAGCTGTTTTCAGGAGAAAACAGCTCCTGAATTTCAGATGTAATGGCAAGTGCAGGCGTTTTTCGCAGCGTCCATTACGGACGTAATTGGAGCTGTTTTTCTATGGAGTCAATGGAAAATGGCTCCAATTACATCCCAAGAAGTGACAGGCACTTTGACGCGAGCATCTTTTTTACGCGCCGTCTTTTGACAGCGGCACGTAAAAAAAAGGACCGTCGGCACAGTACATCGTAAAACCCATTCAAATGAATGGGCAGATGTTTGCCGACGCTTTGGAGCCGTATTTTCGGACGTAATTCGAGGTTAAAATGCTTGAATTACGTCCGTAAATAGGGTGTGTGAACCCAGCCTTAATGTGTGAGAAAGTGACAGCACATCGTGATCTCGCGAGATAACAATGTCTGAGTACATGAATGGAGAGAAGTGTATGATGCTGATAGGTCACTGATTGGTCAGCGTCATACACTTCTCTCCACAACGCCCACTTGGTCAAAAAGTAAAAACACGCCCAGTTGTCTATTAAGAAAGTCATTAGCATAAATATAAAACGGGTCATAACTTGGTCAAAATTAATATTTTTTCCAAATAAAAAACACTGCTGTTATCTACATTACAGCGCCGATCACATTATGTAGGAGATAGGGAACTTATAATGTGGTGACAGAGCCTCTTTAAGGCCCTTTTACACTGGCCAATTATCGGGCAAATGAGCGTTCACAGAACGCTCGTTCCCGATAATTGCTCTGTGTAAACGGGGCAACGTTAAGCCGATGAACGAGCAAACTCGTTCATCAGCTGATCGTATCGTTTTAAATACTGAAAATATTATCGTTGTTGGCAGCACTTCTCCCTGAGAGGTGCTGCCGTAATGATAATAATGTATGGGGACGAGCTATCAGAGTAATGAGTGCTGGTCCCCAATCTAGCTCATGTGACAGGAGCAAACGAGCGCCAATCAATGAACTGTGTAATTGATCAGCGCTCGTTTACACGGCCCGGGTTGGGGTACTTTTGGACTGAACTCACAACCTTATACATTGCCATCATTTTACTCTTCTGTGATAAGGTCCAAAACAGATAGAAATTGCTTGTAGTCTTGAAGTCTGCAAGATATGACCTACACATATAGCGTGATCAAGGATCGGGGACAGAGATCATTTCATTTGCATAAAATTTGTTTCTATCCACAAAATAAAAGCAATCTCAAGAAAGTCTGTTCATGTTTCCCAGCAACCAAGTCATCCGTGATTCTTGCATGAAATACCTGTTAGGAGCAAATACTCGGAAAGGCATTTGAAATAAATGTTTTTACTGATGACCAGAAGGGCAGTACAATTGAACATTTACAAAGGGATACAGCAAAGTGATATTCTGTTACCACCTCGACAAATAACTTTAAAAGCCTGTACTAAGCTTTATTCCCCAGAGAGTTTGGTGAACAATGGCTAAAAAGAAAATAAATGTCTCCACAGATAGTAATGGAGATATATATATATACATACATACACACATACACACACACACAGACAATAAGATAGGATGCATTCTTTGCGCCAGTTAATATAAGAATTAAAAGGAATCTATCAGCAGAAAATAACCCATTGTACTATGTAAATAAATCTTTTGTGTTGTTAAACTATTTTATTTTTTTTATTTTTGGTGCTGTTTTTTTATTCTCCATGTTACTATCTATATTAAATGTAAATTCGGAAACATTGACCATGAGCATTTACAATAGGCTGGACACTTCCTGTCACTTCTCAGCATGTGCTGTGTACAATAGTGGCAGGTTCACCTGTCAACTTAGTATTATCAGAAGGTAGGATTACATTAAAAGCTAACACTTTAGTTATAAGGCCCAGTTCACATGATTTTGTCGTGGAAACTGCATTGGTATAAGCGATTTTAAACGGGAGGCGGAGGCATTTTTTTCTGTGGCGTTTTTTAGCTGCTCGCGGTAAAAAAAAAAAAAAGAGCATGCTGCGTTTCCACCTCTGACCTCCCATTGAAATCAACGGGAGGCAGAGAAAGCATTTTTTCGCTGCTTTTTTTGCCCTCGATGCTCAATGGCCGCGGGCAAAAAGTCGCGGCAAGAATTTGCAGGCAGGTCAAAATCTGCCTTAAAATTCCTGAAGGAATTTTGAGGCAGATTTGTCTGCCTGCAAAAACACCTCAGTGTGGACAGGGCCTAAAGCTGGAGGCAGATAGCAAAGGATTGACAATAGGTGTTGGAGACACCTCAACTCCACCTCCCCATCCCCACCTCTGGGACCCGCATTTATCTCTAGAACGGGCTCCCTAAACCCCATTCTATCTTTCTCTGTTCCCGCTGCTATGCTTCGAAAACTGCCATTCACTTCTATGGGAGTTACGGAAAAAGCACGAGCTACGCTGTTTTCGGACTACATGCTTGGAAATGACAAGCGGCAGCGGAAACAGAGAAAGGTAGAACTATTTTTAGGGGGCCCCGTTCTAGAGATAGATGGGGGTCCCGGACGTGGGACCCATATCAATCTCACATTTATGGCATATCCTGTGGATATGCCATAAATGTCCTTGATGGGAAAACCCCTTTAATTGTAAGTTGAAGTGAGTAGTTCATTAGAAGTGAAGATTTATGTAAAGGATCTGCCAGGCACTACGTCTGTGGATACTCCCAGGATTAATCAGTCGACACCTGAGGCCAGACCTCTTAGACTGAAACCGGCTCCCACCAATCAGGGTGGCAGGCTCAGGAGTGGGAGAGCCTATCGCGGCCTGGTCAGTCGGAGTTAGCTCCGCCCCCTGTCCATTTATACCTGCCGTTTTCTCTTCCTCATTGCTTGTTATTCTTCTTGGATTCCTGGCCCCACTGCTGCCTTGCTCCAGCCTGCTTCTGCCGTGCTTCTGCCTTGCTTCAGTTCCCGCTTATCCTGCTTCGCTCTGCCCCTGGCTTGCTTCCTGCTCCGTGCTCTGCGTTTGTATACTCCACTACATCCTGATCCTGACTGGCTCGTTCACCACTCCATTTCCTCACGGTGTTCCGTGGGCTACTGCCCCTTCCCTTGCTTGTTCGCTGTTTGTATCCCCTTGCACTTAGTCAGCGTAGGGACCGCCGCCAAGTTGTACCCCGTCGCCTAGGGCGGGTCGTTGCAAGTAGGCAGGGACAGGGCGGTGGGTAGATTAGGGCTCACTTGTTCCCTTCACCTCCTTCCTGCCATAACAATTTATATGAGTGAGGTTGACCTTAAAGAGGTCTGTCCTTGAGCTGTGTCTGGTATATATAGCTCACCCCCATTCATGTAAATGGAACTGAATTATAATACCAGGAACAGGCCTTGTACAGACGTTGCACTGGTTCTGGAAAAAAGCCAATTTTTTTTTTTCAAACCTGGACAACACTTTTAGTGACAAAACAGAGGAGCTGTTCCCTATACATACTGTATGTGATTGTATGGAGATTCCATCAATGTCAGCAGGATCGCTCAACAAACATTTAATGTGTATGACCAGCTTTTAGGTCTTCCGAGTAGGAGTGTAGGAGCTTCGGCACAGCACAGCACTTTTTCTGGCTGGCAGGGTGCGGCAGGCCCCCTGGATGTGTTTTTACTAGAGTTAATTGCAATTTATGTTTGTACAGGCGTCACTGACGATTGTACAGGCAATTTAACGCTTATGCGTATGTCTATGCATGAGACTAAACACCGTAGAGGAGACAGAAGCACCACAGAACTACACTAGCAGGCAGCCTGGACAGGAAAGTCAATGAGAAAGCTCCACACTCACAGTCAAATGTAGGTGGTGGCTAGTAAGAAGCTTTCTTAGGCCTGATCCACACGAGCGTTGAATACATCCATGTGACGGCCGCTAAAACAATGGCCGTCACACGGACCTTTGTAATTCAATGGGGACGTTCAAACAGCCATTGTTTTAACGGAGCGTGTGAAGGGTCCGTGAAAGAATAGGACATGTCCTAATTTTTGCGCCTCACGCATCCCTCCATAGACTCTAGTCTATGGGGGATGCGTGATAACGCATCTGCAGGGGTGCAGCACGGATGCACCTCGGACGTGAACATTTTTTGTTTTTCACGTCCGAGGTTTGCTACGTTCGTGTGAATCTAGCCTAAGACAAACGGACAACTGGACAGTTTTTTAAAATCTATTTATAGAAAGAAGTTTTGCGATACAATATAACCAACAGATACAAGAACCATTTACAAATAAGAATACAGATATTGTGCTCATTTAGTGTAAAGAAACATTGTATGTCATAAAACATAATAGGTAAGGGAGAAGTAGAATGTGTGGTCAGGGAAATGGTCAAGTTGAGTGGGTATGAGGGAAGTTAATCAGGTCCAAGAGAACGGGTATTTCAAACCAAGGCAATAGTGTTACTAGCAGCCCTCCAGGGACCCCACATTTCTTCAAATTTGGCATGTGTTTTGTTTTCCCAACTAGCGAGCTCCTCCATAGATGGTCAACCTTATTAACCCATATTGGGATAGAAGGTTGGTCAACGGACCTCCATTTTAAAGGAATGAGTAATTTTGCCGCAATAATCATGAAGGTTGCTAAATTGTTCTTCGCAGGCGCAAAGCTTAAGCCATAAGAGAACTAAGGCGGCTGAAAGGGTCACAGGTTTATTGCAAATAGCAGAAATAGAGGAGGAGATTGCTAGCCAGAAAGGAACTATCTTTAGGCAACTCCACCAAATGTGTGAAAGAAGTGAGCCAGTTTGACCTTCGCAATGCCAACACAGATCACTAGAGGTGAGACCTATTTTGAATAAGAATTCCGGACTTCTATACCACTGGGTAAGAATTTTAAAAGAATTCTCTTGAACTCTTACACACCTAGTCAATCCATGAGAGCTGCGGAGAATCCGGGAGAGGCTAACCTCATTTATGGTTATCCCAAGTTCCACCTCCCAAGCCAGAATGAAATTTGGTTTTGTATTTGTAGGGGCCCTGTGGAGCAAAATGTCTGAGTGTATCTTGGACAGCAATTTCTTCGGAGGGAAGGGAAATGCGTAAGGACGTCTAGCCAGGTAGATTCAGAAAGGACAGAGTATTTATTTTTAAATATTTTACAAGACTTTCTAAAGCCAGAGAAATGTAGAAAGAGTAGTTCGGTGGGAGAAGGGGGGTTAGATCTAGTGTGTGTAAATTGTCAATGACTTCCGAAAGAGGGGTATCTCCCAGAAGATCCCAAAAGCCCTCCAGCAGGGGTCTACCACCCTAAAGGATAGGGATCATTCCTAAGGGGATAGTTGGGGAAAACTGTTTAGGGGGATTGAAGGAATTAATGTAGGAACGAGAAATTAAAATAGTACCCCTAGAGAGCGGATTGATGTCTGTTACTGAGAGGTGTGGAAAGAATCCCCACAATAGCGGAGAGCAAGTATTTCCTAGGAGGTAACCTTCGATATCTATGTGAGGAAGGTTCTTATTCTTCCTGCATAGAGAGACCCACGTACACAAATGGATGGCCAGGTAACCGGTTCCTCCTTGAGGTATCTTCAAGGCCAACATTCGATATGACAAGCTGGGACGTTTTTTTTTTCTATAAGAAGCAAGTGAATAAATCTCTTAATTTAATAAAGAAGGACTGAGGGAGGAAGATGGGCACAGGCTGGATTATATATAAAAACTTGGGTAGTATGTACATTTTAAGGTAGTTTTTTTCTACTTAACCAGGCTAAGAAGAGAAGGTTTAAGTTGCCTAATTGGGATTTAATTTGCAGCAAGAACGGAACAAAGTTGAGAGTATAAAAGGGCGGGATCGTTAGGTAATGAGATTCCTAGGTGTTTTATCGCAATATCTGGCCATGTAAAGGGTGAGTTTCCTCTGAGAGGTTCTATAGTTTCGGAGGGGGCGGAAACATTGAGAACTTTGGATTTGTTGAAGTTCATTTTAAAATTAGATGCGAATCCAAAATTCTGAAAGATCCGAAGAATCTCCGGGAAAGCAGGGCCAGGGTTGCGGATGATGATCAACAGATCGTGATGAGTAGCATTCTCACCCGTAGACCCACAATCCCGTCAGACCTTCTGAATGAGGGTTTCCATCGTTAGGATGAAGTACAGTAAAAAATTGTGTAGTACCGTGTTAGCCAGAGACAATATGAAATGTTAAATACTTTTGTGTCAAAAAAGACAAAAGTATAATAGGTATGATACCTTTATTGGCTAACCATAAAAGTTCTATATGCAAGCTTTCAGAGCACAGAGGCCCCTTCTTCAGGCAGTTTACAAATGAATGACTTAGAAAAAAGCACAACATTTAGATGTTACACAAAGACAATTAGTACATGAGGTGATACATCATTAATTGTGTAACATCTAAATGTTGTGCTTTTTTTCTAAGTCATTCATTTGTAAACTGCCTGAAGAAGGGGCCTCTGTGCTCTGAAAGCTTGCATATAGAACTTTTATGGTTAGCCAATAAAGGTATCATACCTATTATACTTTTGTCTTTTTTGACACAAAAGTATTTAACATTTCACATCGTTAGGATGAAGAGGGAAGGGGAGAGGGGGCACCCCTGCCTAGTGCCATTAAGGATGTGGAAAAAAGGTGAAAGGGTACCATTCAGTTTCAATCTGGCCCTAGGGAAGGAGTATAACGAGAAGATAACTTGAATAAACCCGGATGGAAGCCAAATTTTATCAACACCGCTCTCATGTAGTCCCAATTAACAAGATCGAAGGCTCAACAGTACTAAGGGATTTTAATTTTTCTAGCATAATGTATGACATGAATTAAGTGGGTAGTGTTATGCCTGCCCTCCCTTTCAAAAATGAAGCCAATCTGCTCAGGACTAATTAGATCCTTCAACTGGGGTTTAATCCTATTTGCGATTAGTTTAGCCCACAACTTTAAGTCCACATTCCACAGTGAAATAGGTCGGTAGCTGCCACAATCAATTCTGTCTTTCCCTTCTTTAGGAATGAGACTGATGTGAGCTTCGAGAGCCAGGGTAATAATCGGGAACCTTGAAGTAAATCGTTACAGACCTTTAAGAATTTAGGCATAAGGAATCCCTGAAATTTTTTAAGATAAGAGATAGGGAGGCCCTCCGGTAACGGGCTCTTACCATTAGGCACCAAACTCAATGTCAGAGTCAGTGCTTGCAAAGTGAAAGGAACTAGAAGGCTGTTGTCGTCAGCTCCGGAAAGGGAAGGGAAATCAACAGGCAGGTTATACAAAGAGTTGTACAAGGACAGGAATTCACGGGTGATGTTATCAATATCTGAGGCCTTTGGTCCAGGGCTAGTTTTAATCTCGGATATGAGAGACACATCGACTTGTTTATTAACCAAAGAGGACCTGACCTTAGAGCCCTTATCTCCGTGTGAGTAGAATTTTAATTGACTCTGTTGGTAATGTTTGACAGATCTAACATTAAGGAGATCTTTTAGCTGACGTCTCAGTTGACTGAGGTCATCTTGCGTCGAGAGTGCTAGAGATCTCTTGCCAATTGATTCCAGGGTGGAGATCTGGGCTAGTAACGAGTTTAATTTAGACTGTGTTCGTTTTTTTAAATCAAGAGCCTAAGGTGATGAACTCGCCATGGATAAATGCATTGTGGGTTTCCTAGGCTAGAGGGGAGGAGACGTTGGGTGTCTAGTTTCCATCAAAAGAATCATATAAGGCCTCTTCCAAATGTGCCACTTCCCTTTCATTGTCCAGAAGCAT
Source organism: Rhinoderma darwinii (assembly GCF_050947455.1). Lineage (NCBI taxonomy): Eukaryota > Metazoa > Chordata > Amphibia > Anura > Rhinodermatidae > Rhinoderma > Rhinoderma darwinii. The sequence goes on from NC_134699.1 coordinate 51,814,972, forward strand.
TTCATTAAGTTTCCATGGCCAGCTTGGAGGTGGAAGGCTAGGAATAACAAGCTGCAAGTGAATAGGTGCATGGTCAGAGAGGGTCAGACTTCCAATCTGGGTGGAGTGTATTAAAGGGAGATGGGTAACAGACACAAAAAGATAGTCTAATCTGTGATAAGTATTGTGATCAGCAGAATGAAAGGTGTAGTCCTCATCAACCGGGTGCTAGAGGCACAAAACGTCTACTAGTTTGGCTAAAGCCCCTATTACACCGGCCGGTGCAACGAGCACCGATCAACGAGACATCGTTGATTGGTGCTCGTTTGCACCTGTCACAAGGAGCTATGCATGGGGACGAGCAGTCGTTAATCCGATTGCTCATCCCCAAACATTATCATGTCGGCAGCGCATCTCCCCGTTTACACAGATGTGCTGCCGACAACGATATTTTACTTTTTTTAAATGATACGATCAGCAGATTAACGAGCGTTTACACTTATAATGCTATTTATTGTCACATAATCCTGTATATATTCCCTCAATAGCCCCTCAAACATTTTCCCCACGATGGATGTTAAGCTTACTGGTCTATAATTACCCGGGGAAGACCTAGAGCCCTTTTTGAAAATAGGCACCACATTTGCCCTGCGCCAGTCCCTTGGCACTATACCAGTCACTAGAGATTCTCTGAATATTATGAAAAGGGGGACAGAAATAACTGAACTAAGCTCTTTAAGAATTCTAGGGTGTAACCCATCTGGTCCCGGAGCCTTGTGCACATTTATTTTATTTAATTTAGCTTGGACCATCTCTACATTCATCCAATTCAGTATATCAGCCGATATATTAACAGCACTGGCACCGGCTACATCAGCTGCTCTTTCTTCAGTTGTATATACAGAGCTAAAGAACCCATTTAGTAACTCTGCCTTCTCTTGATCCCCTGTGATCAACTCCCCATTACCATTATCTAGGGGTCCTACATGTTCAGACCTTGGCTTTTTTGCATTTATATGCTTGAAGAATTTTTTAGGATTTGTTTTACTATCCTTGGCCACCTGCCTTTCATTTTGTATTTTTGCTAATTTTATTACATTTTTACAGATTTTATTAAGCTCTTTATATTTTACAAAGGCTACAGCTGTACCCTCAGATTTGTATTTTTTAAATGCCCTTTTTTTGTCATGTATTGCCCCTTTCACAGAAGGTGTAAGCCATGTGGGGTTTAATTTGAGTCGTTTATACTTATTACCTGTAGGAATAAATTTTGCACTATAATAACTCAAAGTAGATTTGAAAATCTCCCATTTATCATTTGTTCCATTATTTGACATTAGTTCTTCCCAGTCCATATCCTGAATTGCAGCCCTCATCCTGGGGAAATTGGCTTTCTTAAAATTAAATGTTTTTGCCCTCCCAGCCTGCGTTTGTTTTTTACAGTATAGGTAAAATGTAACTATATTGTGATCACTGTTACCGAGGTTTTCACGAACATTGACATTCCCAACAAGATCTGCATTATTAGAAATGACCAGATCCAACAGAGCTTCACCTCTAGTCGGGTCTTCCACAAACTGGCCCATAAAATTTTCCTGCAACAGGTTGAGGAAATGTCTCCCCTTTGCAGTTGAAGCCGAACCATGACACCAATTAATATCCCGGAAATTAAAATCTCCCATTATCACTACAGTACCCGCCTGTGCAGCCCGCTCCATCTGTTTATATAGCTGAACTTCCATCTCCTCAGTTATATTGGGGGGTCTATAGATTACACCAAAAGTAATTTTTTCAGTGTTTACCTCCCTTTCTAGTTCCACCCACAAGGTTTCAACCTCCTCACAGTCTTCACCCACTATTGTCTCTTTCACACTCGCCTTCATATCACTTCTCACATACAGACATACACCACCACCTTTCCTATTTGTCCTGTCTTTACGAAAAAGTGTAAAACCCTGTAGATTTACAGCCCAGTCATGTGAAGAGTCCAGCCATGTTTCAGCAACACCAACTATATCTATATTTTCTTCCAGTATCAAGGCCTCCAGCTCCCCCATTTTACTTGCTAGACTTCTGGCATTTGTGAACATACACTTTAACTTGCCTGTCAGTTTTTCACTTTTATTATCAGAAATGTGATTTGACATTAATCGGTCCTTTTTATTTACACTGATGTTTTGTAACGAAAGGATCTCCTTATCCTGTTGTCTAGTCCTCTCCCCACATTCTGTTTCTCCCCCCACCAATATAGTCTGACCCCTCTCTAACCTGGCTACCCCTTTTTTTTCTACATTGACCTCCCTCCTCAGCCCTAGTTTAAATACTCCGCCACCCCAGCTAGAATTCTCTCCCCCAGCACAGCGGACCCCCTTCCATTTAGGTGCAAATCATCTGCAGAATACAGTTTGTACCCCAATGAAAAGTCAGCCCAGTGCTCTAGGAACCCAAATCCTTCTCCTCTACACCAAGACTTCAGCCATGCATTTAACTCCCTAAGCTCCCGCTGTCTTTCCTGTGATGCGCATGGCACAGGCAGTATTCCTGAGAATACAACCTTGGAGGTCCTTCCCTTCAGCTTGTAGCCTAGTTCTTTAAAATTATTCTTAAGGCTCCTCCACCTACCATTTATTCTGTCGTTGGTACCGACATGGACCACGACAGCTGGATCATCACCAGCCCCTCCCAGCAATTTGTCCACCCGTTCCACCACATGCCGAACCTGATTTATACCACCTGGTAGCAGCTAAGCCCTCCCCCTTACTCAGCTACTCAGGAAACTGCAAAGGAAAAAAAAGGTTACAAATTATGTCACTTTTGCAAACTTTGTAGCAAGCAAGCAATCAATACATATATCACATACAATGGCCCCCCACTTTGTCACACACAACACAGTAAATCAATCCGGTTTTTGGAACTCCACTTAATATACAAACCACTTGCTATTCAAGGCACATATATTTTGGTAAGCCTTTAATCAGAATTACAAAGGAAAAGGATGCCAAGAAAATAGGGATACCTCATATAGGACCAATAACAATGACCTGACCATACACATTTGCAATAAAGTGAGCACAATAAACACCCAGAGGGTGAAGGCAGCAATCAACTGGACAGTTTTGGTGGGCTGCCGGAGAAAGCACATATCAGCGAGAGAGGTTGTGGAGAATAATGCCGTGCCCTTATCAATGTTCCTGCTGGTGACTGGTAAGAAGCCTGACAATTTACATATCTTGGTTATAGTGGTGTCTGTGTGCAAGATTCACCCCACAGTATTTTGGGAACAGCAGTTGGATGATACTGTTTGGGGGCACTGTGTCTGGGTCATACTATATTAGGGGCACTGTGGCTGGATGATCATGTATTGAAAACACCATAACTGGATGCTAGGGTATTGGCGGCACTATGGATGAATGCTACTTGTTCAGTCACTGTGGCTGAATGCTACAATATTGGGGGCACTGTGGCTCAATGATAAAGCACTGTGCAATCTTAGGCTTTAATATGCATACATCAGGCCAGACAATTTATTATTATTCACCCTTACATCTCAATAGATAATAAAGTCTGAGGAATGATAATTTATGGGCTTGTTAGAGATGCTGTTCCTGTGTGCACTGATATGGGACTAGCAAACCCAGCATGTACTGGCCAGTTGTAGTTTTACTTTGCTTTATTTGGAGAATACTATAGTTGTCATCACTTCCATGCTTTAAAACTATATCTTTGAATCTTAACTTCCAAGTAACTAAGCCTTGTCCATTTATAAAGCAAGATTACTTAATGAATAAAGGCTCTGAACTAATTTAAGGGTCTGGTCAGGGGTCTGACTTTTTTTGTGTTGCTATGAAAGCTGGGAATAGATGCAAAAGCAAGGGGCCTAAGAGGTCTCTGCATTAAACTCTGAAATAGTTAAGAGAAGTTGTCATAATGGCCTGGACCGGATGGAGAAGAAAAGCAAAGAGAACATCTACAATCAGAGAAGACGTCACCTGTGAGTCACTGGACTGTACTGTAATCACTTATATGGCCTGTAGATTGCGTGTGTAAAACTGGTATCTACCACTGTATGGAGTTATAATGCAATACCTTACCACATTCTCTATTTACATAACCACACCCTTTATTTTTACGAGCATATCACCAATATGATGCTAACCAAAGTGTTTAACCTCCTGTGCTAGCTCCTCTTACGATAAAGCAGACCCTAGTGCCATGGTGCTTTTTTGGTGGGTACTACAGGCTTCTTTTTGAGCAGGGCCGGCCCTAGGATAGATGGCGCCCTGTGCGAAATTATCATTCGGCGCCCCACCCCATCATTAAAAAAAAATGCCCCATAAAAAAATTATAATGTCCCTTTAGTGCTCCCATACAGTATAATAATAATAATATAATACAACCCCTTCAAGGACACAGTATTTTGTCCTCTAATTGTGCCCACAGTATTATGCCACCTATAGTACCCCAACACAGTATAATGTCCGCTTAGTGGCCCCCACACAGTATAGTGCCCCTGTAGATTGTGCCATATAGCCTCCCTGTAGACAGTACCATAATCCCCTACCTCCTTTTTGTAGATCGTGCCATACAGCCCCCCCACCTCTCCCTTATAGACAGTGCCATACAGTCCCCAACCTCCCCCTTGTAGACAGTGAAATACAGTCCCCCACCTCCCCCTTGTAGACAGTGCCCCCAAACAAAAACAAAAATTGTACTCACCTAGGCCCCGTTCCCATGACGAACTGAGCTACTCCATGATGGGATCCTGTAGCCTAGTACAGAGTTTCCTAACCTTTTCGTACTCGAGGCAGCACTGAAAAATAAAATTTCCTCAGGGCCCCCCTACCAAAAATTGTTTTGAGAAAGACAGAAAACGTCTTAGAACAAGCACTACACTCGTAGGGTCTGTTCACACTGCATTTTTTGTAACGCAAAAAAAAAAAAAAAATCTGACTCAAAATTCCTTCAGCAACTGACAGCGTTGTTTGACCATTTTTTGTGTTTTTTCTTAAGCTGTTGAAGCGAATGCAAAAGACGCAAGCAAAAAAGCTCCAAATGAGCACTGCAGGTATTTTCTGCCTCCTATTAAATTCAATTGGAGGTCAGAGGCGGAAACCACTTGAAAACCATCAGCCCGCCACTCACAGATTCCTCCTGTAGGTAGCGCCGCACAGCCCCCTGGTGGGGAGCGCCGCACAGCCAAAAGCCCCCTGGTAGGGTGCGCCACACAGCCCAAAGCACCCCGGTAGGATTAATCCTTTTAGCTAGATTAAATAAAAGTTATATCTTCGTTTATTTCCACACATTTATTTGATAGCTGGGAAAGCTGGGTATTTTGTGTGCTCCTGCACAGTGGTCCTTTTTTGTAGGTAGTACCACACAGCCCGCAGCCCCCTTGTAGACAGCAAAACCCAACTCCCTTCCAGTATAGATAGCGCCACTGTAGCTCCCTGAAGGAGCAGAATCCCTGTGTGGCCGGGGATTCCGCTCCTGGAGCGCCGCTTGATGTCTCTGTCCATATATGGACAATGACATCAGTTGAAACTCTTGAAGCGGAATCCACGGTCACAGAGTTGCCGACGCTGTGGCCGTCGATTCCACTCCAGGAGAAGCTCCTGTCGTCTGTGTCCATGACGTCATTGGCTTCTCCTGGAGTGGAATCCCCGGTCATAGCGTCTGCAACGCTGTGTCCGGGGATTCCGCTTCAGGCGTTTCCCCTGAACTCACTGTCCATATATGGATGGAGACATCAAGCAGCGCTCCAGGAGCAGAATCCCTGGTCACATGGGGATTCCGCTCCTTCAGGGAGCTACAATGGCGCTAGTAGATAGCAGAGCAGGGAGATACCTCCCTGCTCTGCTTTAGTGCCGTCGCTACCGCTATAGCAGCCGCAGCAGCACCACCGCCCTCATGCCCGGTGTCGCCGCTAGCAGCCGCTATGGCTGCTACAGCGGTAGCGACGGCCACTAAGTGAAGAAGCGCCCGGGCGGAAAGGCGACTGCCTAAGGCCGGCTTTGGGTGCAGTTAGCGAGTGGCACCTGACCCGCTGGTAGTTGCAACGGTGCGGGGATACACACACCCGCTGTCACCCCTCTTGCAGTGTCGCAGCTGGCGCCCTGTGCGACCGCATTGGTCGACCGTATCTAAGGCCGGCCATGCTTTTGAATACATCTGAAAGAGTACATTCATTATTTCCTTGTGCTGCAATAGAGATCCAGAGGCATACACAATACATATAGCACATGTACATAGCTTTGTATTACATTGTGCAGCTTAAGGGTATGTTCACACGGCAGCCTCCGTTACGTCTGAAATTACGGAGCGGTTTTCAGGAGAAAACAGCTCCGGAATTTCAATCGTAATGGCATGTTGCAGGCGATTTTCGCTGCGTCCATTACGGACGTAATTGGAGCTGTTTTTCCATGGAATCAAGGGAAAACGGCTCCAATTACGTCTCAAGAAGTGACAGGTACTTTGACGTGGTGCTTTAAAAAAATGACCGTCGGCACAGAACATCGTAAAACCCATTCAAATGAATGGGCAGATGTTTGCTGCCGCTTTGGAGCCGTATTTTTTGACGTAATTCGGGGCTAAAACGCCCGAATTACGTCCGTAAATAGGGTGTGTGAACCCAGCCTAAAGGTGAAATCCAGAAAAGGACATCAATACTGTGAGGGCAGCAGCATAGCTCTATAAGAGGCAGTGGCCAAAGAAATGGAACCAACTTGCACCAGTACCCTGTAGCTCTTTTTTTTATTGTCCTTTTTAAAGGTGTGATTCCAATAATAGGATTATATTATGGGAATTTCTATTTACACAATTCCAATATATTATAATAGGCTTACCGGAAGAGAACTAAAAAGGCTTATTCAGACGAACGTAGAATACGTTAGTGTGATCGCAATTAAAACAACGGCCATCACACGGACGCATGTATTTCAATGGTACCGTTTACACGGTCGTTATTTCAATGCACCGTGTGAAGGGTCCGTTGAAAAATACAACTTGTCCTATTTTCTTCCATTTTCACGGATCCCTCCATAGACTCAAATCTATGGAGATCAGTGAAAACGGTACCCGCACAGGGGCAATGCGGACGTTTTTCACGTCCTAGTTTCCCCATGTTCGTCTGAATAAGGCCTAAATTTAAGGAATTCTGTATCTTAGCTATTTACTAGTTTATAAGGAAGGTTCAACTTTGCAAGTAATTTATTTATTGTCCCAAAGCATCTAAAATTAACCACGAAGCAATGTCGCAAATAGGCTTTAAAAATACACACACATATATATATATATATATATATATATATATATATATTGTAAAGCGGGACCTTCCAGTCCGTCTTGTAGCCAATCAATCAGGCAGAAACTGGCAGATTTACATGTACAGTTGTCCAGAGATTATTGTGCAGTCACAGACAGTAATTAAACAAGCTTCGCTTTAGCAGGAAACATAGAAAATATAACATACAACTCCAGTTCAGGGCTTCTCACCAAGCTTTGTAGGTTCAGTCCATATGTGCTCTCTCTTTGCACCCTGGTAAATTCAGGGTTTGCACTGCCAGTCTGGCCTTTCTGCAACACCACACACTCCACACTGCTCTCTGGCAGTCACGTTTATTAGTCTCTCTGGACACACCTGGACTCCAGGTTCAGGTAGACAACACCAGACATGGAATATGGAACGACCTTCTTACATATTCTGTCACCCATAAAACCAGGACCCAAACTCCAGTTACCTACATCACTGAGACACGAAGCCTCAATGACACATATCTGACATCAACTACTTTACCCACTGATTGTTTACAATAGATAATTTTGTGTCTACAGCTCCTATACAGATCTATGTGTTTCCATGGTGACAGACTACAAACAAACCCTGTGTAGTCTGATCCAGCAGCCATACTCACTTTCATCTGTCTCCTACTTCTTACTAACATACATTTGAAAGGTTAATAAGAAATACGGGAGATATGGATGGCAATATAATTGCAGGATTAAATTACACAGGGTTGTTTATTCTCTGTTGCCATTGAGACACATACTGACGTGCTGCATAGGAGCTGTAGACACAAAACGATAAATACTGAGATATCTTAGTTATATATTATCATTGTCGTAAGTGAGATAACTTCTATAAGGCCTTATTCACACGAGCGTATTTCACGTCCGTGTTACGCGCTTGAAAATAATGCACGTCACACGGCCCTTTGCAAGTCAATGGGGCCATTCATACATTGTGTTTTTCACGCGTGTGTCCGCTATCTGAAACTCACTGCATGTCCTATACTTGTGCGTTTCGTGCGCATCACGCCCCCATTGACGTCAATGGGTGCGTGATAATCACGGACAGCACACGGACGCATATCCGTGTGCTGTGCGTGATTTACGCAACAGTTGCTAAAGAAATGATGAGAAAAAGAAAACCAACTCCTTCAGTTGATTTTGCTGACGTAAAAAACGCATGACATACGGATGACATCCGCGCGTAAAAAACGTAGACAAGCACCATACACTGATGTCACACGGAACTACAACGCAGGAAAAACGCTGCGTTTTTTACGCGCAAAACGGACACGTTCGTGTGAATAAGGCCTAAATGTCATCTCATTTAAAGACATCTCCCCTTACATTAAAGAGTCGTGAGTGTGGATAATCTGTTCTTGGGCTCACAGATTGTTAATCATAGTTAACGCTTATAAATTCCATTGCGGATTCAGCAGGGCCTCTGACCGTGCCGTAAACGCTTTAGCCTTGAACGTAGATTCCCTATAGAGGACTTTAGATACAAGTCAACATGTGTTTGGCCTTCTTCAAAACAATATGTGGAGTTTCCTTTTGGACTTCAGCCTAAATCCCTGATACTGGATAATGCTCTTCGGTGCCGGCGTATTTGATACACTACATGATTTGCCAAGAATCAGAACTGTGGAATTTACATCAATTCAGCTGGCACGTGTTCTGCCTGACAACCCCACCAGCTGTGCTCGCTGCCATGTTTTTAATAAACAGACTTAGCTGGGAAAGCTCACAAATGCTTGACTGATTATACGAGCAAGCTGTTTGAGCTCAAACATTTCATTTCCAGATATTACGAAAATTGGTTTCACAAATGCACGTTCTGTTTGGTATCAGCATCGATGTTAGTTACCATATTTCATCTTTTATTTTTACACGTGTCTTATAAAGCTTAGATACAGCTTTATAAAACAACGGCATTGTACTGTGCAGTGTGCTACCATCAGGCTTTGCCCAGAGAAGATTAATATCGGAAAATCTTATATGGCGGTGAAAAGATGTTCCATTCCATGTTGCCGAGATTTTGAGTAGGTCCTCTGAATCAAGGTCATTACTTTTCAAAGATAAGTTAGAATTAAATGGTAATACATTTTATTACAGTATGTATAAATAATGAATCGAAGATTCACACTGGCCAAAATGAGCAATAGGGTCATGGACTCCCTGGTTTTGACTAGGAAACCCCTCCTAGGCTTCTCTCCACGGAGACTCATGGTTGTGGTTGTAATGGTATTTTTAGGGTGGCACTGGAAAAAAGTACTAAGACAGAAAAGTGGAAGAGATCAGAGTAGTCAAATGTTGGCCAAGGTTGTCAACCGTTAGAAGAGCAAAACTGCGTACTCTAGTCAGCCAAACCAGATAGCTAAAATGATAAGGATGATGAGTTACCATTTTAATAATATGGCTACTTGTTCTTTTAAGTTGCATGATATTTGGTCTTTGAAAATTAGAATAGCATACAATCATTAATTTTTAATACATTACAAGACCCGAGTGGGGTTCGGCTCTGGCCTCTTTTGTGCAGAACCTGAGTGCAAGGCATGCCAAGCTTTCGAGTCCATGGCCATGTCAACTCATTTGTCCTGGTAGAAATGATTAATCATAGATTGCTGTATGCTGCCTTACATATTTCTCAAATAGTTATCCGAGACCGGCACAGTAAGAGATGGCTACATGTAAGCAGCTACAGATCGGCTGTACCCATGCAAGTTTCTGCTACTGGAATAGTGAACAGTGGAAGTACACAGTGGATATAAGTGTCTATTACAAAGGCACTGAGACTGGCACAATTTCGGAACATAAGTTGAGTCATCCTGTCTTAGTTGAGACATTCGGTCTTGGCAGTCAGTTGAGAACACAGTATTGTCTTGAGCTCCCCAAGTGAGATTGTAAGGGTAGTAAGGCTTAAGGCCCTATTACACTGGCGGATTTTGGCCAGTGCAGCAAGCACCGATAAACGACACAACGACACAGCTAGTTGATCGGCACTCATTTTCTCCTGTGACAAGGAGCTATGTATGGGGACGAGCGCTGGTTACTCCGGTCGCTTGTCCCCATACATTTTTATCATGTCGGCAGCGCGTCTCCTTGTTTACACATCAAGATGCGCTGCCGACAAATATAATATTTAACTTTTTTAAAACTATACGATCAGCAGATGAACGAGCCAATCGGCTTCCAAGATTTAGACACCAGATAGACTTTAGATTTAGAATTACAGAAAGCGTTTTGTAAGCTACATGTGGCTCCTAACGATATAGTGGCCACCCTGGTAATATAATACAATAAGCCCAAATTCACACGACTGTGTGTGCGCCGCCCGAGTCCCGTCCGTGATCCGTGGAAAGATAGGACATGTCCAATCTTTCCACGGACCGGAGTCTCGGGTCCATTTTCACGGACCCGATTCACCAACTAAAGTAAATGGGTCAGTGAAAACTATCGTGTGCCCCTGGGATGCCGTGAAAAGCGGCCTGAGTGGCACTCGGTCGTGTGCAAGAGGGCTAAAGCAGACAAAAAATACTAAGAAAAGCATGCATTTTAGTTGGTTCTTCTGAAGTTTCCATAGTGTTAATGGATTCTGGACTTTTACATCTTTATATGGGAGTGCTACATCACTCACGTACTAGATTATACAATATTAATTGCAACAACAATCCTGAACATGTCCTGTCCTGAATACAAGGAAACTAATAAGAACTTCCTTGAGACTTAGAAGCTGTAATGTCTTGGCACCACATCGCATCAATAATTTCGCAAAGGTATGGGGGGAAATATCTATTAAAGTTAGTCTATGGAGGAAGCTGCGACATGAGTCTGGTTTATAGTCTCCATGCTGCTCAGTATTCCGGCTACATCTATAGTTAAATTAGAAAGCCTCAGCTGGATGTCCCTTTTGGATAAATGGTTTCCTCTTCCCTTTATTTGTCTCCCCATCACTGTGGATCTACTTACCATATAACAGATGAGAATGGGGAAGGAGGTTATCCTTGGGCCACAGAATTGTGAAAGGTGTTCCCGGCGGACCTTCTCCTACTTACTCTGTATTTATGAAATGTCATTTACCATGCTGCAGCTCTGATGATCAAATGCTCAAAAAAGAAATCAATAAAAACAGTTCTCCACATAAACTTCAAGTGCGGCAGGTCTGCATGAAGCATGAACCTCTCACGAATAGATCCGAAAGATTTAAAGGGAAACAGTCGCATGTGAGTAGTAAGCGGAATATATTTTTATCAATTTCAAAATGTGTAATTTTTCGAATTTTGTATTTTTTAGCTTTTTGTTACATTTCCCTCCCGTATTTGCATTCTCACAGCTTCACCGACTTCTCCTCACTCATCCATTATAGGCTGGAGACATCGATACTGCAGCCTCTGACACTTCAAGTGTTCTCAATAAGATAATGGTGAAGAGAACCGAAAGGAGGTGGATTGCGAAGATTGGATTATGAGTGCTATAGATCTTTAAATAATGTATACATACCCTTAATGACTAGATACAGTTCAGCAATTTTTGGTATGTGCTGCGTGAAAATCTTCAAGAAGAAACTCATAAAATCAATAGTCAGGTTAATCCATTGACCTCATTTTTCACTTGGCTGCGGAGAAATAATTTTAGTTATTTTCATATTTTGAAATATGAAAACCTATAGAGCTGCATGCAAAGAAGCAGGACGATGCATTTGCTAATGTTTACTCCTGGTACCCATGAGAAGGAGCACAAAAAGAGAGATGACATCACTTTGCAACAAAATACAAACCAGCTTGCTGATGGTCTCCCGTTTGGCAAGATAACTCAGAGCAGTGTTTCTCAACCTTTCCAAGCCAAATACCCCCTAGCAACTAGAAGTTCCAACCGAGTACCCCCATGGAAGCAATCAGTTAAAAATATGCAATATTGTAAAGGGTTTGCCAGAGACAGGTTATGTGTCGACGCCCGGGGTTAATCAGCCCTCATCAGCTCCACGGTCTGCTAGAGTGACGCGATCTGTTACCACTCAGGCTTGCAGGCTGAGGAGAGGGAGAACCTATCACAGCCTGGCCTGACGGTTCTAGCTCCCGCCCTTGGTCTATTTATACCCTCACTTGCAGCATGTTCCTTGCCTGTGATTGTCTGGTTTCCTGGCTTTGCGATTCCTGCTATTTACCCGATTGACCGCTGTTACTTATTGACCCTGACTTGCCTGACTATTCTCCTGCTCTGATTTTGCTACTACAGTGAAGGAAATAAGTATTTGATCCCTTGCTCATTTTGTAAGTTTGCCCACTGTCAAAGACATGAACAGTCTAGAATTTTTAGGCTAGGTTAATTTTACCAGTAAGAGATAGATTATATTTAAAAAAAAAAAACAGAAAATCACATAGTCAAAATTATATTTATTTGCATTGTGCACAGAGAAATTCTAGACTGTTCATGACTTTGACAGTGGGCAAACTTACAAAATCAGCAAGGGATCAAATACTTATTTCCTTCACTATACGTACTCCCCTGGTTTGATTCGGCTCGTTCACCACTGCCTGTTGCTCACGGTGTTCCATGGGCAACTGCCCCTACCCCCCTGTTTCTCTGTGCCCTTGTCTTGTGTTGTCTGTCTTGCACTTACTGAGCGTAGGGACCGTCGCCCAGTTGTACGCCGTCACTTAGGACTGGCCATGCAAGTAGGCAGTGACTGAGTTGCGGGTAGATTAGGGCTCATTTGTCCATCTCCCTAACCCGATTCATTACAATATAGTCGTAGATCAGTGGGCCATTTCCTTTAGTCCACCAAACAAATTAAACACCATGCAGGACGGATTTGTCTCAAACCCATGAGCTAAAAACATACTTGCCAATATTTTAAAAAGGACATTTGTGAATTTTTTTAACAAACCACGCCCTCTCTACAGGCCACACCCCATTTAAACGGCCCCTCCTCACCCTAATGTTCTTGAATCTTGAGCAGCACACATTAACTGCTCAGACCCCAGGCCCCCACACACTAAAGAGACCTCCACAAAGGTTTATCTTTCAGACCCCAAACAACACACACTAACGAGACCTCACTATTATTAGTAGTAAAACTCCCCAATGTGCATTTCATATAATGGTAGAGTAGGTGGCTATTTAATTTATTCCTCCTCTATATATTTTATATAGCGGTAGAGCAGGCAGCCATTTTAATTATTCCTCCATTTGCATTTCATATAGTGGTGGAGCATGCAGCTATTTCATGTACTCCCCTTTATATTTTATATAGCGGTAGAGCAGGTGGACATTTCATATAGCATGAGGTAGGGCTGGGCGATTATGACCTAAATCAAATTCACGATTAATTGAACATGTAACCTCGATTAGGATTAATGAACGATTATTTAGGCCACACCCCTTTTTGAATACCACACACCCTACTTGCACGCTACGCCATTGAATTGATATTTATCCGCTGAGTCTGCTGTGTACTACTGTATATAATAAACCCCCTGATACTGCCCCACACAGCATATTGCCCCCATAGAGCTCCTCACACAGAATAATGTCCCACTCATAAAAATGGCACCATAGCTGCCCTTACACCATATATTGCCCCCATAACTGCCCTCCACACAGTGTATTGCCACCCTATAACTGCCCTCCACACAGTACAATGCCCACCATAGCTGCCACCACACAGTACAATGCACCTATAACTGCCCTCCACACAGTACAATACCCTATAACTGCCCATCACACAGTATAATGCCCCACAGCTGACCCCACACAGTATAATGCCCCCATATCTGCCCCCACACAGCCCCAATAGTACCTAATAAAATACATACTCACCTAACCCTGTTCCAACGACGAGTGGAGGAGATCCCTCTGCTCTTCCGGTCTGTGTGGCTCTACGCAGACAGGCGTGATGACATCACTGCCTCGCGCCTGTCTGCGCCAAGCCGTGAGAGTCCAGCGATTCACAGTGAAAGGTAGAGCAGGTACCTTACGGCTCCCTGCTCTACCATTGGATTCAACTGTATCTGCGTCCTGAGGATGCAGATACATTTGAAACCGGGGGGGAAAAAATAAAAATAAAAAACCGATATGCGCAAAACGCACCCCCCCAACCAATAAATAAGGCTGTATTCACATGTGAAAGTCTCTGCACACAATGCACACCGAAACAAGTTTTTTATGTTCTAGTTATGCCCCTCGCTACTCCTGTAAATACGCCAGCCATACTGACAACACAAGAAGAAAATAAAAGTAAAATATAGAAACACCTGGTTACATAGTCAGGGACAGGCACACGCTTGGTATTTAGTTCATTACGTACGCTACCACAATACAAAAATCAGTATAACCAATAATACCACTATACAATGACCATATGTTCTACACTTGCGGTCTGCAGAATACACAAGAGAATACAGTATTAGGCCTCATGCACACGAACGTAAAAACGCCCGTAAGTACGAGCCATAATTACGGCCCATAATTACGGGCCCGTAGACTTCTATCGGCCATGGGTACCTTACCGTATGCTACGTGTGTGCACCCGTAATTACGGGAGCGTTGCTAGGCGACGTCAGGGGATAGTCACTGTCCAGGGTGCTGAAAGAGTTAACTGATCGGCAGTAACTCTTTCAGCACCCGGGACAGTGACTACCGCTGGAGTTAATGTAGCTAAACGTTTGACAAACTTCTGACATGTCATAGTGACATGTCAGAAGTTTGTATTGGTGGGGGTCCGAGCACCGAGACCCAAACCAATCGCTAGAACGAAACAGCTGAAGCGTTCGTGTGAGCGCTCAGCTGCTTCGTTTCTGTTTGGCTTTTTCCGGAAATAAATTTATCGGTGTACGGACTCAATACAAAGTCTATGAGCTTGTACTCCGATACATCGGCTTTCCGGAAAAAGCTAAACAGACACAAAGCAGCTGAGCGCTCACAAGAACGCTTCAGCTGCTTTGTTCTCCGTGCTCGGACCCCCGCCAATCCAAACTTCTTACATGTCTCTATGACATGTCAGAAGTTTGTCGAACATTTAGCTACACACCTGCTTCTTATTCCAGTCCGGCCTCCCGGTATGACGTTTCATCCCATGGGACCGGTGCAGCCAATCACAGGCCAATCACAGGCTGCAGCGGTCACATGGACTGCCGTGTCATCCTGGGAGGTTGGACTGTTTGTCAGAAGAGGGACGCGTCACCAAGACAACGGTACGTATGAACTTCTTTTACTTTCAATCGCTGCGGAAACTCTGCCCGAAAGGGCTGCCCATGTCCCTTTCCAGCACTGATCGAGAGAAGGGGCTGCCGATTAGTGCACAGAAAACGAGTCCGTAAATATGGGTGGAGTACTGGTGACACCGGACCCGTATTTACGGGCACGGGTCCATAAATACTGGTGGAATACGGGTCCGTAAATATGGGACCCGTATTTACGGGCACAGGTCCATAAATACTGGTGGAATACGGGTCCGTAAATATGGGTGGAGTACTGGTGACACCGGACCCGTATTTACGGGCACGGGTCCATAAATACTGGTGGAATACGGGTTGAATAAGTGTGACAAAGCACCAGTATTTACGCCAGGATTTATGGGAGGAAAAAATAAGTTTGTGTGCATGAGACCTTAATCAGATGCAGTTACAGGCAGAATACATAACAATTACATCCAATGACTCACAGGTGACATAGTATCTGATTGTAGAGGTTCTCTTTCCTTATCTTCTCTACCCGGCCCAGACCACCATAGCAATTTCTCCTAAAGACTGCAGTTTGCTGCCTAGACATCTTTGGCGTTTATCACATATACATTTTAAACTGGAAAAAATAATTCATATATAAGCCCCTCCCTCAAATATTCGGAAAGGCCGTCAGAATTCCTGGCTAGTGCTCCCGTAATAGAGACAGCCATAATGATCTCATAACCATAGCCACAGTTTCATCATAATGGCAACCACGTTGCTTCCATAATGGCAACTACAGTGGCCTCATAATAGGTCATATTCGTGGCCCCATTTAAAGCAGTGTCAGAGTGACCGATAACAACGATCGCTACCGTGTTACCATAATATTGACACCCATAGTGCCACAATAAGCGCATTGCCTCCATAATGACTACTACATTGCCCCCATAACAGTGACATTTAAGGTCCCCTCGAAAAGTGTCAGTCAATTCCCCCAGAAAAGTATCAGTCACAGTGAACCCCAGAAAGTGTCACCCACAATGCCCCCAGAAAGTATAAGCCACAGTTACCCAGAAAAATTACATCCACAGTTCACCCACTGAGATCCATGAACTCAGTTATACTTACCCTCTTGGCTCTTCCTCAGCTCTGGGCACTGCCATACTGATTCCTGTCGCTATCCAGCATCAGGAGGTTGTATGCGCCGCTGTAAACTACATCCTGACACTAGACGGCATCAGGAACCAATATGGGGCACCCAGAGCTAAAGATCAACCAAGAGGATACGTATACAAGTGCGTTGCGCTTTTTTTGTCAGCTGTGGCACGTACCTCCTGAGGCTTCAAAAAGCAAATTTTACCATTTTATATTAAATGTGGTAAAACACTAGGTAAAACTGACACTGAAAGAAATATTGGTGGACAGTAAACACGCAGGACCTGCTTTCACTGAACACGTTAGTCCCGCTGACCTGACGGTTACAGGTTCAGCGTAAGGTACAGCTAGTCTGTAAACAGAATACAAAGCAGCTGTGCCACGGCTATAGGGTATGGGGACCCACTAGGCAGGTCCGCCTCAGCATAGTAGCAGCTGGCCAAATAATAGTCGAGTAGCAGACACGTGGTACAGATGAAACTTGGCACAGACACTAGTCTTCGCAGTAGGACAAACACAATTACTGGATATGGGATACAGGATACTCCTAAGGGACCATTTGCAATAACAAACATGGGCAGACACAACGCTCAGGCAAGGGGGAAGAGGGCAGAGTCCTTTATATAGTCTAGGGTGCAAAGGGATTCGTTAGGGAACATTTACATTGTTGCATGCGCTGGCCATTTAAGGCAGGGATAAGTGCACGCGCACCCTACAGGAAGCAGAGAGGAAATGCAGCCGGGTGTGCTGGCGTCTCAGGGTGGAGATGCCGGCAAGAAGAGTGTCTCCTGCGGTCGCGGCTGCCGGAGGTAAGACGTGCTGGTGGTCAGCGACTGCGGGCACAACAAGCTGTATCTCAAAAAGTAAAAATAATTTTTAATAAAAAGTAATTCGAAAGTTGCACCAATCACAATCAATACATATTTTTATTTAAACACCAACACAAAACCGTTTTCAAAGGTGCACATAGCCTTTAAAAATGAAAACTCTTTTCCCAACTGCAGAGCCACAAGGTGAATGTTTTTTTGAGACTTGAAAGTAATACATCAGAGAGCCAATAATAAAGCATTTGGGAGACAATAAACACATGACCTGTCTATTCACATTAGACTAAAGTCGGCCAAAGCAGTCAGTTTCAGCAGGATTGGCCGGCAATGTAATGTGTACGGAGCAGCTTGACAGCTGCCAGGGAAAAGAAGGTTCAGG
Organism: Rhinoderma darwinii; assembly: GCF_050947455.1. Taxonomy (NCBI): domain Eukaryota; kingdom Metazoa; phylum Chordata; class Amphibia; order Anura; family Rhinodermatidae; genus Rhinoderma; species Rhinoderma darwinii. The sequence goes on from NC_134699.1 coordinate 51,832,761, forward strand.
TATGTTTGATTTCAACGTGCTCGACCCTTTGCTTTCCCGAGACATATGCTGCTGCCAGAGGATTCTGGCAAAGGTTTATTCAACATTTATCATTTAAATAAAAAAAAATGCATGTTCAAGCAGCGTCCATATTTGTCAACGACTTAAGCGTACGGCCAACAGCTATCTAATGTGTACGGCAAGCCTTTAACCAGGTTAATGAGTTGCATTGTTTGAGGGCATTTTGGCATAAGTGAGTGTGATTCAACCTATGGATTCACTTTTTGGAAATAGGGAGGTGTAAATGTATTAGGTATTTTCCACCCAACTTTTGGGCACATGGGGCTCTATAGCAAAACTCTGAATGAGGCCCCACATTTCCATGGCCGACATCAGCAGCAAATGAGTACATGGAAAAGTTATGAATCTTATGACTCTTCAGTGCTCCCTAAGTGCCCCTTCCATTTGAGGGTTCATTTACAGTGCAGATATAACACCCCAGCAGGCTGCAATAAAGCCTGCTGCTCTGCCCCTGGTCCAAATGTATACTAGGGAGGTCTGCTACAATGGTAGTTACAACCTTCATTAGGTACCTCTGTTTTAGCATAGGCTTCTTTAATCCCTCATCTGAAGGGCCTTGGTAGGAGAGGTGGCCAAGAACCGATTGGTCACCCTGGCTGAGCTCCAAAGATCCTGTGTATAGAAGGGAGAAACTTCCAGAAGGTCAACCATCACTGCAGCACTCCACCAATCTGGGCCTTATGGTAGAGTGTCACATGAAAGCCCGCCTGGAGTTTGCAAAAAAGCACCTAAAGGACTCTCAGACTGTTAGAAACAAGATTCCGTGGTCTGATGAAACAAAGATTTAAACTTTTTGGCCTAAATTCTAAAGCTTCATGTCTGGAGGAAACAAGGCACTGCTCATTACCTGCCCAATATCATCCCTACGGTGAAGCATGGTGGTGGCAGCATCATGCTGTGGGGGTGTTTTTCAGTGGCTGGGACAGGGAGATTGCTCAGGTTTGAGGGAAAGATAAATGGAGCAAAGTACAGAGACATTATTAATGAACACCTAATCCAGGAGTACACTGGACCTCAGACTGGGCTGAAGGTTCACCTTCCAAGAAGACAGGGACCCTAAGAACACAGCCAAGACAACACAGGAGTGGCTTAGGGACAACCCTGTGAATGTCCTTGAGTGGCCCAGCCAGAGCCCTGACTTGAACCCATTCAAACATCTTTGGAAAGACCTGAAAATGGCTGCCACCGTCGGTCCCCATATAACCTGACAGAGCTTGAGTGTATCTGCAGTGAAGAATGGCAGAAAATCCTCAAATTCAGGTGTGCAAACCTTGTGGCATCATACCCAAGAAGACTGGAAGCTGTTATCGCTGCTGAAGGTGCTACAACTAAGTCCCTGAGTAAAGGGTGTGAATACTTATGTCAATGCAATATTTTAGTTTTTTCTTTTCAATAAATTAGCAAAGATTACTAACATTCTGTTTTCACTTTGTCATTATATATTATGGAGTGCAGAATGATGGGGGAAAAACGTGTTTTTTTTTATTTTAGCACAAGTCCTCAACCTAACAAAATGTGAAAAAAATGTAAAGGGTCTGAAGACGTTCCGAATGCATTGTATGATGAATGTGTGTGTATGTATGTATGTATGTATGTATGTATGTATATATATATATATATATATATATATATATATATACACACACACACATATATATATATATATAAAAATAATTACATTTGTTTGTTTTCACAAGCTAAGATCAGATGTTTTAACATGCGAATTTGGACATGGAATTTTCTTTGATGTAATTTATATTCACATAAATTCTTTGTTTATCCAGGTTGATTGCACATACCTCTCAGTCTACTCATCTTTTGGTTCAAGGTGTCAGGATGGTCGAGTGGTCCAAGGCAGGGGTGTAGCTAGGGGGGGGGGGAGCAGGCGGGGCATGTGGGCACAACTTAGAGGGGGCGCCAGGGCTGCACTGTCCATGACGGCGGCCTGCTGCCTCTCTGAGGGGTCGATGGCGCCACTGAAACCAGCCGCCGCCACCCCCTCCTGCACTATAATTGTACCTGCATCTATAGGACACAGGTACAATTAGAAGCAATGAATGGCCGGGTAAGTTCCATGCCTGGCCATTCAGCGCCTTTCAACGAGTAAAGTGGCGTGATACTTTGTGCCGCTCGAGTCTTTAAAATGCACTGATTGACAGGGAAAGTCCTTCTGCCCTGCCAATCAGCACCTTTCATAGATGCAAGTGGCCCGATCACGTCATCATGCTGCTTGCATCGTTCAACCCCAGGAGACCTGCGCAGAAGAGAGGAGGTCTCCATTTCCGCCGGACGGCGCGGGAACGGGATTAAGGTAGGTTTGTATAGTTTGTTTTTTTAACCTAATAAAAAGTGTGTGGCATCATCTACGGCGGGTGGCTTTATCTACGGGGGGCTATATGTGGAGCACTATATATAGGGGTGGGCTATATGTGGAGCACTATATACAGGGGTGGGCTATATGCTACAGGGGGGCTATACATTGTGTTGGGCTATCTGTGGAGCACTATAGGGGGGCTATATGTGGGACACTATATACAGGGGTGGGCTATTTGGGGGGCACGGTGTGTGTGTGGGACATAGTGTACGGTGCTATTAGAATTAGAGGTGCAGTGTATGGCGCGATTATATTTAGGGGCATAGTGTGTGGTATAATGAGAACTTTATCTTGGTGTATAGGTGCAGAAATGTTTGAAAAGTGAGAAGCTGAAGACATCTGAGCGGCAAATTGCAGAAATGGGCTGTGACCGGGAGAAGTCATCATAGAGGTCTGGACCGGATGGAGAAAAATAACTAGAATCTGAGATGTCACCGGTGAGTCGCTTAATGTAAATGTTTATTCTGCAGCGAGATGATGGGTGGTATGATAAGGATATGATTTTTTTTGGGTGAAACAGCAACTCACAGCATATCCTTACCATTGTTCAGGCCATGCTGGGAGCTGTAAACAATTTAGTGCAAACCTATATGTCAGGGGTTACACTAAATTAAGCTGTGTGCTGGTGTTGTATAGATGTATATGTACTGAACTTGGTTCTGGTGCTGTATATATGTAATGATCTTTGTTCTGGAGCTGTATTTATTTACTGAGCTTAGTTCTGGTGCTGTATATATGTAATGAGCTGGGTTCTGGTGCTGTATATATGTAATGAGCTTTGTTCTGGTGCTGTATATAGGTACAGAGCTTGGTACTGGAGCTGTATTTATGTACGGAGCTTGGTCCTGATGCTGTAATTATGCACTGAGCTTTGTTTTGGTGCTGTATATATGTAATGAGCTTTGTTCTGGTGCTGTATATATGTAATGAGCTTGGTTCTGGTGTTGTGTATAGAACTATATTGCTTGTAAAATGTACAAATGTTTTTAGGCTAAAAAATAAATTATACGGAAGGAGATGTCGGGAAAGAGGTTGGGGGGGGGGGGGGTGCCAAACTGAATCTTTGCCCTGAGTGCTGGAGAACCTAGCTATGCCTCTGGTCTAAGGCGCCAGACTCTAGACAAAAAGGTCCTCCCTAGCTGAGTCTTCTGGTCTCCAATGGAGGCGCGGGTTCAAATCCAACTTCTTTTAATCAACAGATATGATCAGTCATCTCACCTCCTGGAAAAAAATCTGACTCCATGCTTCACACTAGACTCACGTGATCACTGCCCCGAGCTCTGACAGCACTTTGGGAGGCAGCCGTCTAGCCCACTTGCTGTTGCTAGGTGGCTGAGCTTATCCCTTAAACAAACACAATTTGTAGATCATATATGCAAACTGCGTTGTTTTACAATCTAATTGCTACATATGCTTCTTATTGTGACATTTCATTATGTATTTTTTCCTCCTTTTCTATTTTTTATTTTCTTTTATGTTGTTTTAATATATTGACTCTATTGATGACAGTATTTTGTCATGGACACTTATGTACGGTATATACTGTTTAATCCTACTTCTATGCATCTGCTACTATGTCTTGGTATACTGTATACCCATGCCGATCTGTTTATACTGTTGTATGCATATAAAAAGATACAGTAAAATAACCAAACTTACTGTATAGATACGGTAACAAAGCCATAGTACTTATATATGATAAGAAAATCAAGTTTAGTACATAAATATGGCAGGAAAAACTAGCATAGTAAAATTTACAGTACCGGAACCAAGCATGCTTCATATATATGATAGGAGATACAAAACACAGCGCCACATAGTGTAGATTACCCGGGGTAAAGAGGTACAAAATCCAGAAACCCAATTAGGTGCTCACCTAGGATCAGAGGAAAAACGAACAGTGGAGAGAATAGTTGCTGCTGCTGCCAGGACTCGGTGCCGGTGTTCCAAGGAAAACCGCAAGTGATATACTGATGTACAGATAAAAATAGAGTCTCCAAGGCGCTGCTGCACAGGGAAGGCAATGAGCATGAAGGATAAGTGATGTATAAGTAATTTATTGAAAACAAGGCTACGCGTTTCAATGCCGCACCGGCATCTTCATCAGGCCTGTGCAGCAGCGCCTTGGAGACTCATATATATGATAACAGAACCAAGTAAAGTAGTTATATACTATAGGAGAATGAAGCTTATTATCTACATATGGTAAGAAAAACAAGCATAGTAATAGTTACAGCACCAGAACCAAGCTTGCTTCATATATATGGTACCAGAACCAAGCCAAGCACTTCTATACTATAAAAGCATCAACTAAGTACATAAATATGGTCAGAAAAACAAGCATAGTACATGGTTACAGAACCAGAAACAAGCTTGCTGCATAGATAGGGTACCAAAACCAAGCAAAATACATAGATACGATAATATACTAAACTTGGTACATAGATATGGTAATAAAAAGAAGCATATACAGTAGTGCATAAATATGGTGAAAGTGTAACCCATAAAGATGGTAATGTCCATGCTGAGGGCGCATTATCCAGGTCAGTAGACGGGGGTCTACACTGGTCGAGAATGCTGCAATAGCAGAGGAGATCTGAAGAGGAAGTGGTGCGCACTGTTCGTTCCAGTGAAGAGGCGGAAGTATGGCTCGGGTGCCGTGAGAGGGAGTCTGGCAGTAAGGAGAGCAGGAGCCTGCTGCAGAGAGTGTAAGGAAAGACATACCACTGAGAGTCTGTCTGTTGAAGGGATTGCGCTGCTAAAAAGCTACCAGCCAGAGCCTTACATGAGCATAATGGAAAGGAAACCGGCCTGTTTGCACTGAACCAACAGAGCAATCATTTGGAGGGACTACTGGAATATTTTTTGGACAGAGGATCGGAGCAAAAGCCCAAGGGGTTTTGTAAAGAAAGTGCCCCCAAGGTGTAATAAATGAGGAGTCACCAGGGGGCTAAATATCAACACATCGGAGTGAAATACAGTAATGCATTATATCAGGATTGAGAAAGAAGTTCTATACATTTGTGCTAGTTCTGGAGCAATACCGAATGTTCTTTATCATACTACTGTTCCAAGTTATATGCAACTTTAGCCCAAGTAAAAGCAAGAAGAATCGTTCTATCCATCTCTGCCTCCATTATTACAACAGAACCAAGGTTACTACATAGATATGATAACACAACGAGGCTTACTGTATAGATACTGCGAATTTCGCTTTATTTGGTTACACCCCTTTGCCACGCCTTTAATTATGTAAACCACACAATCAACACATGGAGGAAAATCATAGTGGAACATAGTAAGGGTATGTTCACACGCTTAACAAAAAACGGCTGTAAAATACAGAGCTGTTTCCAAGGGAAAACAGCCACTGATTTTCAGTCGTTTTTTAAGCATTAAGCGTTTTTTTGCGGCTATTTTTGGAGCTGTTTTTCTATTGACACAATGAAAAACGGCTCAAGAAGTCACATGCACATCTTTTTATGAGGCGTTATTTTTACAGGCCGTTTTTAAAAACGTACGCGTAAAAAAATGCCCGAAAATCGGCTGAAAATAGGCCATGTGAGCATCCCCTTACACCTAATCACACAGCCATAGATAGACGTCGCTTTTTTGGTCAGGGACAACAGTACGCTACCCCAATACAAGCATCAATTTAACCAATATTACCACCATACAGTGACTATATAGTATGTTTGATTTTAAAAATAAAATAAAAAACGGTGTATTTATTAATTTATAGAAAACATTATTTGAATTATTTTTTTACATTTTAATTTCTCTCATATAGGGACATTAAATTGTATATTTTTTAACAATACTTTTGTATGCCAACATACAGTGCCTGTGCAAGCATGCCCGAATAGATATACAAATGACAAAGCCCTGGGGACCTTTGTCAGGTCCTGTGCTGTCTCTATGGTGATGCCAATCTTAGAGATTTTGCCAGCGGGACCTACAGTCACCATTACAAGTGGGCTTCCTCCTTTGTACAGTGCTGCTATCATGATTGATCGCAGCACTAAAGGGGTTAGCTGCCGGGATCAGAGTTTTTCTCCGATCACAGCAGCTGTGGCAGAACCAGGGTGTTGTATTACAGCCCCTTCTGATGCTTATCTCGCAGTTGCACTAACAGTGCCTGCGAGAACATATTTAATGAAAATGCAGCGGACAGTCACCCATGACATACAATTTCATCATAGGGAATCAATTAAAGGGGCTGTCGACTTTGGACAACTCATATATATATGGCAGGTCCCCTGGAGTACAGTTGAATACACATTTGAAATAAAATATTACATAGTGCCCATTAGTGTCCAAAATTGGTTCTAGAGAAAGAGCTAGGGAGGCGTTCTTTCAGTGGCTCTGCACTACGGTTAATAAAGGATGGGCCCAATCTACCTCCATAGAAAGCAATCAGCCAAAGAAGACAAACCTTTTAAATCCAGGTCCCCAGTATAACTCACAATGTAATTTCTCTATCAATTCATATACTAGTCCTTCTCAATGAATTAGAATATCATCAAAAAGTTAATTTATTTCAGTAATTCAATTCAAAAAGTGAAACTCATATATTCTATAGATTCATAACACACAGAGTGATCTATTTATAGCATTTTTTTCTTTTAATGTTGATGATTATGGTAACAGTTCATGAAAACCCAAAATTTAGTGTCTCAGAAAATTAGATTATTATATAAGCCCAATTTCCCCAAAAATTTTTAATACCGAAATGTTGGCCTACTGAAAAGTATGTCCAGTATATGCCCTCAATACTTGGTCGGGTCTAATTTTGCATGAATTACTGCATCAATGTGGCGTGGCATGGAGGCGATCAGCCTGTGGCACTGCTGAGGTGTTATGGAAGCCCAGGTTGCTTTGATATTGGCCTTCAGCTCGTCTGCATTGTTGGGTCTGTCCTCTCATCTTCCTCTTGACAATACCCCATAGATTCTCTATGGGGTTTAGGTCAGGCGAGTTTGCTGGCCAATCAAGCGCAGTGATACTGTGGTTACTAAACCAGGTATTGGTACTTTTGGCAGTGTGGGCAGGTGCCGAGTCCTGCTGGAAAATGAAATCAGCATCTCCATAAATCATGTCAGCGGAGGGAAGCATGAAGTGCTCCAAAATTTCCTGTTAGACGCTTCGCTGACTCTGGACTTGATATAACACAGTGGACCAACGCTGCTGCTCAGTGTCCAAAGTCCTGTTTTCAGATGAAAGTCAATTTTGCATTTAATTTGGAAATCTCGGTCCCAGAGTCTGGAGGAAAAGTGGAGAGGCATCAATCCAAATTGCTTGCGGTCCAGTGTGAAGTTTCCACAGTCAGTGATGGTTTGGGGAGCCATGTCATCTGCTGGTTTTGGTCCACTGTGTTATATCAAGTCCAGAGTCAACGCAGCGTCTAGCAGGACATTTTAGCGACACCAGACCAATAATGCAGACGAGCTGAAGGCCGCTATCAAAGCAACCTGGGCATCCATAACACCTCAGCAGTGCCACAGGCTGATCGCCTCCATGCCACGCCGCATTGATGCAGTAATTCATGAACATTGAAAAGGAAAAAATGCTGGAAATAGATCACTCTGTGTGTAATGAATCTATAGAATATATGAGTTGCACTTTTTGAATTGAATTACTGAAATAAATTAGCTTCATGATGATATTCTAATTCATTAATATATATATATATATATATATATATATATATATATATATATATATATATATATATATATATATATATATATATATATATATATATAAATAAAACAACTTACACAAGTAGATGCTACAGCCAGTTTAATATGAAGCCTATTGACTCACCAGTCAGGGGTGTTGTGAAGCTCTGAAGATACCTGGGTAACTGGCAGAGGCATGATACAATTAAATGTGAAGATATCTGGGGCACTGGCGGAGGCATGATACAATTGAATGTGAAGATACCTGGGGCACTGGCGGAGGCATGATACAATTGAGTGTGAAGATAACTGGGGCACTGGCGGAGGCATGATACAATTGAATGTGAAGATACCTGGGGCACTGGCGGAGGCATGATACAATGAATTCAATTGAATGTGGTAAGCTGGTGCCAAGAGACCCAGGGAGGTGGCAAAAGACCAGTCACTTAGCCCCTGGTGCTAGGTGATCGCAATGCCACTGCTTGTCAGCATGTTTTTGGAAAATTGATGGAAATTGGCGTACCTGGCGGGAGCCTTTGCTAGCAGAGGCAGAGCAAACAAACTCCATGTATTCAATATCAGTTAAAAAAAATGATGTGTGCAATGCCTGCCTGCTAGTTGATAAGTATGCACATCTAATGCTATAACACGGTTTCAATTGTTAAAGGGACCTTGGATGGAACGGTGACTGAGGCTACAAAGCCACCACTAATTTTTAACTATAGCAGGAGTTGTGCCCTTGCCTTTCTGTGATTCACTGCCTATTGTCAAGTGCATGAGCTCCAGATTCATCAAAATTCAGCTGCTGGGCGATCTTTCCTGACAAGTCATCCAGCTGTGTACTGCAACATGTTCACTAAATGAGTTTAATTTGACAGGTTCACAAGTACTATGTAGTAATGAGGCTGTCTTACCTCAAAACAGCATCTCCAGGCAGACATGCCCGCCCCGATCTGCTATAACCAGAGCATCTGCCCGTAGCCTCCACGCCATAGCTATGTCTAATAACATTTGTATTTATATGCCAGGATTTCATGTGAAATGTTACAATGTGTCAGCACTCACATTTTAAGCAGGATATATTTAAAGGGAAATAAAAATGATAAGAAACACCGACATCAACTTTGATGCTTATTGAGTCTTCTGACTCTATGGTACACAGCATGCTTGCCTCAGGAGATGACACCGGCTGTAAGCTCTACTCGGTTTCTCCCGGTAACTCGAAGGATCCTGATGAAGACCTTGGAACAGGGTCGAAACGCGTTGTATTTTTTTTTAAAATAAACCTTTTAAGCATTCCTCCTCAAGCTTTATTTATCGAAAGCACGATCAAGATAGATTGTTCAACACAGGAGCGCCTTCATAGGAGAAAAACATTTTTTCGTTTATTTCTGGAAGCTGGGTATATTAGTATCAGTAGAAGATTCAGGCTCACATTATATAAAATCACTATACCTCAAACATTAAGAGGAAGAAGGCAGATATTTTAAATGCATAAAAGCATCCTTAAAAAAAATATGTCAAATTTGCCAAAAACTGAGGTATCCTGTAAAAGCAAGGTAACGTCTATTCTAGGGAAAGCCCCTGCAGTTGACATCGACCCCATTTGATGGTCCCGTCATCCTACCCCATGAGTGGTGAGACCCTGCACAACAAAAAAAATGCAGAAGAGAGCTTGTCCAAGGGTCACATGATCCTTTTCTCCAATAAGAAAAAAAAGATGAACAAGCACGTGGGCTTTTTTTTCTGATAACCATAACATAAATATTAATATTACCTTTGCTATTCCTATTTCTTTGAGGTCTCATTATATTCACCCAGGTTGGAAAGATTATGGTGGACACCACAACATGCAGGAACTAGATGTTCACCTACGCTATGGGCTTTGAAAGTTTGTTAGATACTTGCTATGGGGTAGGTCTCAGTATAATTTTAGTGAAGTAAAAAGCGCTAGTCTCAATGATTGTTTGCTATTCTATGGATCCTATTACAGGGCCTGACGAGGGCCGTGTAACCGAGCGCCGATCAAAAAGACAGCTCATTGATCGGCGCTCGTTTGCTCCTTTCACAAGGAGCTATGTATGGGGACGAGCGCTCGTTACTATGATCGCTCGTCTCCATACATTTCTATCATGTCGGCAGCGCGTCACCCTGTTTACACAGGATATTTGCTGCCGACAAGGATAATATTTTAGGCTGCATAAATGATACAATCAGCCAATGATCGGCTGATCTTTGCCCTATTTACACAGGGCAATGATCGGGAACAAGCGTTCTGTAAAGGCTCGTTTGCCTGATAATTGGCCCGTGCAAAAGGGCCTTTAGTGGTTCAGGTAACATAGTTGAAGCTTGCCTAGCATGTTCCTTATGGCAGTAAATGTAATTTTCTTTCAGAGCCACAGCAGATAAGACTGTAAACTAACTTCCTGTAAATTGAAACTCCAGGGAAAATCCATGTGAATTTTCAGCTGAAATCATGATGTCTTAGGGTGCGTTCACATAGATTAGTTGCATTAGCATCAGTTTTTTTGTCTCTCAAGTGATTACAACTGATGAAAAACTGATGCAAAAATGTATCAGTTGCCATCAGGCTTTTTCAATTTTTTTTATTACGAACCAGTTGTCATCGGTCGTTGTTAGTGGTCATCAGTTTTTACTATCCATGTTTAACCCCTTAGGGACCATCAATACGCCTTTTTACGGTGGTCGCTAAGGGGCCTTAGGCTAGGCCGTTGCCTTTTCACCTGCTCCAATGACCGTGATCGAAGTTTACTTAGATTGCGACCGTTTAACCCGTTAAATGCTGTGGTCAATAGTGACCGCGGCGTTTAACTTGTTTACAGAGGGAGGGAGCTCCCTCTGCGGCCCACAAATGCAATCGTGGGCCTCCGTTGGGGTGTCATAGCAGCCGGGGGCCTGATAAAAGCCCCCAGGTCTGCCCAGGGCATATGCCTATTAGGACGCGCCGGAGTCACGTCCTAATTGATTGCCTGTCAGATTTAGACTGACAGGCAATATTGCATTACAGCAGCGATCTAAAGATTGCATAGTAAAGTCCCCTAGTGGGACTAAAAAAAGTAAGTAATGTGAAATAAAAATGTATAAAAATGGACAGTAAAAAAATAAGTTAATCAATAAGTCCAATGTACCCCAAAACAGTACCAATCAAAACTACAACTCGCCCTGCAAAAAACAAACCCAAAAAAATAAAAAAAATGACGGCTCTTTGAAAGCGACGATGCAAAAACAAATAATTTTAGTTCAAGTGTTTTTATTGTGCAAACGTTTTAAAACATGCAAAACATATACATATGTGGTATCGTCGTAATCGTACCGACCCATGGAATAAAGGTAATGTGTTATTTATGCCGTACAGTGAACGGCGTCAATTTAAAACGCATAGAACAATGGCGGAATTTCAGGGTTTTATTCTATTCCCCTCCAAAAAAAAGTTTATAATAGTTAATCATAAAATTATATGTACCTCAATATGGTGCCATTAAAAAGTAAAACTAATCCCGCAAAAAACAAGTCCTCAAGTCTATGTCGACCTAAAAATAAAAAAGTTATAGCTCTTTGAATGCAACTATAGAAAAACTAAAAAACAAAACAAAAAAATATAGCTTGGTCATTAGGGCCTAAAATAGGCTGGTCACTAATTGGTTAACATCAGTTTCTACCACAATAGTCCACCAAAAAGGTCGTCTAGGGTCTGAAAATGTGCCAATTTTATCAGAGTGGTGCATAGTTTGTGATAGATTGGATACATGATGTATTAGATACATGTTGTGTACTAGTAATTTCACAAAACTTCTGACGTGATACTGGCATGTGAGGGCTGCCCTCCTCTGCTCCGGCTTCCGCGCTACACTTCACACATTGTAATCAGGGGAATATAAAGAGGGCAATCTGGGCAGGTGCCCAGGGCCCGAGGCTGAAAAGGAGCCCAGTTTGCCCAGCTTTCCTGAGCCGGCTGTTAAAATTACAGCCGATTCAGAGAACTAGGGTGAAGCGGGACATCTCACCCAATTGTATCTTAGGACGCGGATACAATTGCTTACTCTAGCACTGGCGAGACAGGGAACTATCAGTCAGTTCCCTTCCTCTGCATTCAGCGCTTTAGTAACTACGCAGTCGGCATGATGACATCATCATGCCGACTGTGCCGTTATGCTGGAATAAGCCGCCAGGTCTCTGACCAGTCCTGCATCGCTGGAGAACGGTGCGGGAACAGGCACAGGCGAGAATGTTTTTTTTTTCTTTGGGAAATGTTGCGGGCAATATCTACAGGGGGCATCGTGGCTGGCGCCATCTACAGGGGGATTTGTAACTGGCGCTATCTACAGGGGGCTTTGTGACTGGCACTATCTACAAGGGGTAATGTGACTGGCGCTATCTACAGGGGGCTTTGTGACTGGCACTATCTATAGGGGGCATTGTGACTGGTGCTATCTACAAGGGGCATTGTGACTGGTGCTATCTACAAGGGACAATGTGACTAGCGCTATCTACAGGGGGCATTTTGACTAGCGCTATGTACAGGGGGCTCGGAGGGGCGTTATCTATAGGGGGCATTGTGACTGGCGCTATCTACATGTGGCATTGTGACTGCCGCTATCTACAGGGGGCATTGGGATGGGCGCTATCTACAGGGGGCATTTCTGACGGGCGCTATCTACAGGGGGCATTGTGACGGGCGCTATCTACAGGGGGCATTGTGACGGGTGCTATCTACAGGGGGCATTGTGACAGCCGCTATCTACAGGGGGCATTGTGACGGGCGCTATCTACAGGGGGCATTGTGATGGGCGCTATCTACAGGGGGCATTGTGATGGGCGCTATCTACAGGGGTCTTTGTCCCATGAATTAAATTGTCAAACGCTGAAAAGTAAATCACCACACACTAACAGAGTATGGAGCTATTATATTCAGGGGCACGGTGTATAGTACTATTGTACTCAGGGGCGCAGTGTGTGATACTATTATGTTCAGGGGCATATAGTGTGGTACCATGAGAATTTTTTCTCCGTTCATAGGTGCGGAAATCTTGGAAAAGTGAGGAGCCGAAGACACCTAAGCGGCAAGCTCTGTAGAAATGGGCCGTGGCAGAGAGAAGTCATCATAGATGTCTGTACTGGATAGAGAGGAAAAAAGAAAAAGAACAAAAGAGAATCTGAGAAGATGTCAACTGTGAGTCACTCAATGTAAATGTTTATTCTCCCTCTGACTGATCAGCATTATATTCACCATATGATCTGCAACGAGATGATGAATGGTAGCATTCTTTTTTGTGAAACAGAAACTCCCAGCATATCCTAACCAATGTTCAGGCCATGCTAGAAGCTGTTGTTTTATGACGTACAAACTTATACGGCAGGGGTTTCCGCATCAAAAAACATGTAAAAAAACGCTGTGTGAACTGGCCCAAACACTTCCGGAAACAATTTAAAGCTCCGGATGTCTTTAGGGTCTCAAATTATTCAGCTTTTTCTCTTCTGTATGGCTCCTTCTGCGAATTCAAAACCATGCCAGATCTGTGGCTGCCTAAACAGAAATCTGCAAATATACGATAGAGTGTCTTCAGAGTTTGGAGGGGGGGGGGGGCGTTTACACTTTGTGAACTGCCCGGGGCCCATGGTACTCTTAATACGCCCCTGATTGTAATGTCACGTGTGTCATAATCAGTGCAGCGCCGGCACCAACAGGGAAAGCCCAGCAGACAGCTGCTGTCCACTCACACCAGTTCATCGATGCAGCCTTGTGAACCTGCAAAAGCGCCAAACACTAGCCTTAACTTCAGGGAGTAGCTAGTGTTTGGCGCCTTTACAGCTGCCCAATCCCATCCTGCACCTCCTACCACACATCACGCTGGGTTTGCTGTGGTTTCTGTTCACACGAAAGGGTACGAATGTTGGCCGTTGAAAACAGCCGTCTTGGTTCGTTTTTGACGACCGATTTGCATCTGTTTTTTATCCGTTCCCATGTCTGTGCTTTCATTTTAGATGGCCAATTGTGACCCGTTTTGCATCAGTTTTAAAAAACGGTTGATTTTTGTGTGGAAATAATGCCAGAGTGCCCTCTGCAGATAATGCCACAGTGCTCTCTGTATATAGTGACACACTGCTCTCTGTAGATAATGCCACACCCCCCTGTAGTTAATGCTGCAGTGGCCTATGTAGGTAATACCACAGTGCACTCTGCAAATAGCGCCAAACAGCCCCCTGCAGATAGTGCCACCCACCGCCACTCCTGGAAGAGCCCCTGATGTCAAAGTCCATATATGGACAGGGACTTCAGGAGCTCCGTCTAGGAGCGGAATCCCTGGGCAGAGCATTGTCGAGCTCTGGTCGGGGATTCTGCTTCAGGAGTAGCCCCTGACATCACTGTCCATATATGGACAGTAATGTCAAAAGATAACACGAAGAGCAAAATCTCCGGCCAAAGTGTTGCCAATGCTCTGGCAGGGGATTCCGCTCCAGGAGTAGCCTCTGACGTCACTGTCCATATATGGGCAGGAATGTCAGGGGCTTCCTCTAGGAGTGGAATCCTCGGCCAGAGCGTCGGCAACCCTCTAGCCGGGCTTCCACTCCTAGAGGCAGCTACAGTGGCGCCATCTACAGGGGTTGGTTGTGCCATATACAGGGGGGGTGGCGCTATCTGCAGGGAGGCGTGGGTGGCACTATCTACAGGGGGCATGGGTGGCTCTAAATTATTTTCCCTGGCCAGAGCGTCGGAAATGCACAGGCCAGGGATTCCCATGCACCTGGCATTGAACTTGTGCACAATACATTAAATAGGATATGGCGCTGGACCTCCCAGGGAGCCGGACAAAAAAACGCTGCAGGTGTAATTTTTGGATCCAGCTCCTGCACTGGTCCGGCGCAACAACTCATGTACCATGTGCCAGAAGAGATCCCATAGAAAGCTATGAGATGCGTTCTAGCATCAGTTTCCCTCTGGCTTTTCTGCAACACGCCGGAGGAAAACTGACAGGGGCAACAGAACGGCCCCTTAAATGGAATGGGTCAACAGAAAATGCCCTATTGTTTAAATCAAGCATCAGGATCCGAGAGACTTCTGTGTCCAAAGCAGTGGCTCTTGTCATTGAGTCATCTGAAACGTTGGACAGCTCTACTGCTTAATCTGTTGTCTTGATTCCGGTCCCTCTGCATTCCTTGCCTTGAGTGGTTTCACCCTTTAGGCTGGGCTCTAAAAGTCTGGACATTGCACCTTCTTATTGCCAGACTATTGAGCTTCCAGCCTCTAGTCTATTTACTTGCTGCTTTACTGATGCTGCTCAATTGTGTACTGAAATTGAACGGTTTCTTGACCACGTCTCTGCCTCACGCTTTAACCTGTTGCTGTCTATCTATGTGCCAAACTTGGGTTGTTTCCTGACCACGTCTCTGCATCATGCTACAACCTGTTGCTGCTTATCTGTGTACCAAGCTTGGACCTTTACTTGACTACTCTTGCTATAAGCATCCACCTGCCTGATCGTTTCAGCCACAAGACTCCTAATCTGCTACAGATCTTGATATTAAGTTTTTCTAAGTTTTATTTTTGTGATTTTTTGGGGGATTTTTTTTCATTTATATTTAAAAATAATTCTGAGATCTTGCAGATTTCACAATGGCCACTGAGACTCATAATAGATTGACACTTCCTGTTCTGTAGAGATCACTTCTCAGCAATCATTCTATATAATCACGTGCAGGAATACAATAAGAGGGAATACCTCTATTATGCAACTGGAAGCATATAACACAGCATCCACCAGAGACAATAGGGGGTTTTACACAGCTTCCCTTACCCCCTCCCTGTACAATTACCTCTGCACAGTTCCAAGAGCATGTCTAGAAAACGATCCCATAGAAGTCAATGAACATCTCCAGTTTACAGGTTCCTATGATCCGTGTGACTGCTGTAAAGCATATCTTTAGCTCAGGCTGCTCCCACAATCATATATAGAAAATAATATTTAAAAAATCTAAAATCAGAAAATAAAAATAATTAGAAAAACGAATATGTATCAGTATTTAGTTTTGATTAGTAATTAAAAAATAGGTGATACATTCCCTTTAAAACAGTATTGTGTCTTCTGGCCTTTTGCAGACGATAGCGGATTGATTTGTTTGGGCCACTGCAAAGCAAGACTCCATACATGCCTTGGGTGGCAGATTTTTATCATCTTGTGTTGTCATCAAGGAATTCTCCAAGCCACTAAATGGCACTGATATTTCTTGCTCTCTGCAGGGGACATTAACCTCCTTCCTGCTATCCACAGAGGACCGCATTAAACCCCTCGAAGACCTAGGTAGGCACCAAGAAATTCTATTTGTTTCTGTTTTTGGAAACCAGCACCCTAGGAAAGTGATAGCTGATTAGCAGTTGTTGAGAAGATAAAGTAAATTCTGTAAAATACATTATTAAAAAAACCTTTTGCGCGGCCAATTTTACGTTTGTGGTGGAAATGCCCTTATAAAAAATTGAAATCCACAATATTTTCCAAAAACAAGATTTGATTTCCAGCAGAACAAAAGAAGAGAAGGGGAATTTTTTTTTTAAGGAAATGTGGAACAAAAATAGGGTTGTGTAAATCTGCCCTAGAAGTTATATTTTTTTTAAAGGTATATTGTATTTAATGCTATGATACTTTTACTATAAAACCTAAGGAACAAATATAGTAATTTCCAAAATATTAAATAAAAGTAACAATAAAGTAACAAGTCGTGCTAAGAAGCAATTTCTTTAACCACAGCTCTCTATATCAGGACTGTAAATTGCCCTACAGCCAAAAGGTCCTATTAGATGTGGCTATGTGTGCTATCTTATTGTGTCTGTAATGAGCATGTTTGGGCCCCTGCAGTATAAGCATCTTATGTTGGCTTTATTTCACGCTGTGGTCCCTTGTGAAAAGAAAAAACCTCCATTCATTTCCCAGGAGGCCAACTAGATCCAGTATAAGGCCATGACCTACTGTGATGGCATTATATTTTTCTCCCCTGAAAAATGATCCCATACAGTCCCTCATGTCTGGCTGTTATAAGTGGATGTTTCTATAATATTGTTCTGCTATGTGTATCGTGCTATGCTGCGACGAACTGGAAGGGTTAGAATCATTACAAAAGAATCAAATGTTCCATCACCCAAAGCTGAAAAGAAGAGAACAGAAAAGGTGAAAAGCTTTAAAAGCTATGTGAACCTTTGAAAACATCTTTTTTTATTTTTTTTAAGAGATAAAAATGTGTATCAGTGTGATTGGTGTAACTTTCTAATTACTTTTTATTAAAAAATATTTTTTACTTTTGGAGATACAGCTGCTTTGTAATCTGTATACAGAGCAGCTGTATCTAGAGCTGACACCTGTATCTGTCAGCTCAGCGGGACTGATGGGTTCAGTGTAGGCGGGTCACGTAGGATCCACCTGTTGTCCATCACAGCTAAGTTATGAACTTGGACGTGATTGGTAACAGTTTGATCCTGCGTGTCTCTGATCTGCGGTCACCGATCCCGTCATTGCTGTGGACCTGACGGATACAGGATTCAGTGCAAGATACAGCTGCTCTGTATACAAGATAGCCTTTAACAGAAACCTCAGCATTTCCGAAAGCCAGATCCAGATAGGAAAAGCCTATCCTATCCAACATATTCTTCTCATAACAGTCGCTTGGTTAGTTCTCCATAGCCTAAAGAAAGGAGCAGGACCATCCTGAAATTCATGGGCCCACGTTTAGGCTTTATTGACATGACCAGGTGTCAAATCGGCCATGTAAAACAGCCGTTTTTACGGCCGATTTGCACCCGCGCTGGACCGGTTTTCACTAGTCCCTCATAGACATGAGGGATCCGGGGGAAAAGTGCAAAAATAGGACTATGTCCTATTATATCCCGGGCCGTTCACATGGTCTGCTTAAAAAAACGTCCGTGTGAATAGCCCCATAAAGATGCATTGATTTTAATGCAGCTGTGTGACGGCCATTAAAAAAAAACGTCCGTCACCCGGCCGAATATCCCAGTCGTGTGAATAAGGCCTTACTAAGACTGGCATTGTTTGCACCACTCTAAGGCCGGATTTACACGAGCGTGTGCATTTTTCACACGCAAAAAACGCTGCGTTTTGCGTGCGCAAAAGGCACTTAACAGCTCCGTGTGCCAGCCCCGTATGATGCGCGGCTGCGTGCTTTTCGCGCAGCCGCGATCATTATGACACTCTGTATGTTTGCAAACAGAAAAGCACGTGGTGCTTTTCTGTTTTCATTCATACTTTTCACTGCTGTTGCGCAAATCACGCGCGTCCCATGGAAGTGCTTCTGTGTGGTGCGCGTGATTTTCACGCACCCATTGACTTCAATGGGTGCGTGATGCGCAAAACACACACAGAGAAAGGACATGTCGTGAATTTTACGCAGCGGACTCACGCTGCGTAAAAATCACGGACTGTCTGCACGGCCCCATAGACTAATATAGGTCTGTGCGAGGCGCGTGAAAATCATGCGCGTTGCACGGACGTGTATCACGTTCGTCTGAATAAGCCCTAAGTAAGGGAGGTAGTTGAAGTAATTTCCGCCACATTTATTATAAGGCGCATGCCTCTTGACAAATTTGATGCATTTTTAACTATTTTACAGGGAAGAAATAAAATTTACGGCTACGATGAGCAGACAAAGATGTTTGCGAGTATTTGCGCCATTTCCTTCTATTTCACATAATTAATGTGGCCTTAACTAGGTCTGCCCATTTTTCTTATTCCTCGTCAAATTTGGCAAGGGATGTAAAAAAATCTAATTTGACTATACTAAAATGTTGCATATTATTTTGAGTTTTACTTAAGTGGCACAGTTTTGGCCACAACCTAGCTAGCCCTGCTTAACCCCCTAATGACCCCCCCCCCCCACTGAAAAGGCCTTAATGGCCAGCTACATTTTTCAGTTTTTGCCTCTCTGCCTTTACCCAGTCATAACTTTTTATTTTTTTAGTGATGTGGCTATATGAGGCAAATTTTTGGCATTGTTTATTTGTTATCCCGTTCATGTTTCGCGCTAAATAACCTGTTTAATAAATTCTTCAGGTTATATATACACCTAATATTTGTAGGTATTTGGTTTTTATGTAATGTATGAGCAATAAAATATATGTTATTCAAAATAATGACTTTTTTTGTACTTTTTTATATTTTTTTCTTACTTTGCTTTTAATCCCATGAAGGAATAACTTTATTTACAACTTTATTTTTTACTTACAATGTATTAGCATACTTCTGTATGCTAATACATTACACTGTGTCACTGACACAGGCTTCTGGTAGGGCAGCACATAGTGTGTTCTAACCGCAAGCAAACTGAGTAGACAGCCCTAGGACTGATTTGTGCAAGAGTTCCGTTGTTTTGACGGAATCAATACCGCAATCGACCGCTATTCATTCCGTAAAAACGACGGAACCCTTGCACAACGGAAACCATTGGCACCGGATCCGTCACCATTGAAATAAATCGTTATGCAAATGGCAACCTATGGTTTCCGTTTGTTTCAGTCAGGGTCCCGTTCTGAAGGGAACCCTCGACGGAACGTCAGAACCAGACCCTGACGCAGATGTCAATGAAGCCTTAATTTGGAGATCCCAGTTTGACCGGCACAATGGTTAGGATATGTTTGTAGTTACTGTTTCACAAAAATAAACAATGATACAACTTATCATCTCGCTAAAAATTTTACAAGTGACTACAGTGCTGATACAACGCAGTCAGAGGGAGAACAAACAATAAAACATTCACAGGTGACGTCTTTTCTAACTGAAGTAGCTCTCTCACTTTTTTTCCTCTATTCGACCCCTCCATGAGGACTTCTTCCAGCTACACCTCACAGATGTCTTTGACTACTGACTTTTACAGCACATCCTCAGCTCCTATACTAACACAAAGTCCTCATAATGCCATACACTGCTTCCTTGAATACAAAATCACCATACACTCTACCCTGAATACAATTGTGCCCCCTGAAGATAAAGCACCACATACACAGTGCCCACTAGAAATAGTGCCAAATGCCATGCCTACTGAAAATAAAGCCTGCACACACTGTGCCCCCTGTAGAAAGTGCAACACACACACTGTGCCCCTGTATAATGTGACACACATGCTGAGCTCCCTGTAGAAATTGCCCTTAAAAAAAAATAAACATTACATACTCACCTGTCCCTGTTTCCCGCTGTTATCCAGTGATGCAGGCCTGGACTCTTGCGGACAAAGCGGCAATTGGTGTGGCAGTGAACATATGGTTTTCTTCCTCCCACAAGTGCCAACCAGGGCTATTCAATTGTATTCGCGTCATAAGGACACGGATAAAATTATTGACAAGGACGACCGGATCAAGTTCTTTCTTCTCCTCTGTTCTGCGAACCAGCTGTCATTTTAACAACCGGTTCTGGAGAATGGGTGAGAACCATCCGGATCCCACCCCCGTGTAGCAGTGGCGCACATAGCACTGCAGACACGTCTGCTTCTGGACACACTCTTCCCTGTACTCGCTACGACAGGACAATCAGGAGACAATAGGGCCTCATTTTCAATACTGTCTAACATAAAAAGTAGCTTTGTTGCCCATAGCAACCAATTAGAGCTCAACTCTCATTTCTTAAACTGCTCTGGTAAAATGAAAGCTGCACTGTGATTGGTTGCTCTTAGAAAGTTTTGATAAATGAGAAATTTGTTCCCATGTTTCTTTAATGATGCTAATGGATTTTAATGTATTAAAGGATTTCCAATTATTGGAAATATCTATACATGTTGGCCCTATTCCTACAAGCAATAAAAATCATTGTGATGTGTATGTCGGGGTAGGGGACGGGATCATCCATGGCCAGCTTTAAACCATTTCAGAACATTCACGGTCTTAGATGCCCTTTACATTTTGTTTTCCTGTCCGCGCTTCAGCAAAAACTGATTTCACGAGAACACAGCGTGTCCACATGGGCTTGTATGGATAATCAATAGACAATTGTTCTATAAATATCGTTTCACATCACTAAGAACTAATACCACTGATGACGGCTCATGAGAAGCTTTTAGAGCTCCTTTCGGGTCCACTACCAGAACAAGTTACTATCAGCAGGGATTTATTGTTTTGTTTTTTTTTAGCCCAGAGACACGCGTTTTTATGCTGAGACTTCCCGCTGTAGAAATAAATAATTGAAGTGATACATATCCCCATTTTATTTTCCGTTAAGAGATAACTGCTATCAGCATGCCTCCGCGAGGCTCATTTTGGCAAGTTGTCATTACATTTATTAAAAGGGTTTTATTTTAATAGTAAACGAGGCCTCATGACGACCGTATATAATGCCAAAACATGCATTAGTAACTCCGCAAGTCTCAAGCCTGTGTTTGCTATGTAAAAAGTCAATCTTGGATAGGGAAAAACCAACACGAAGCACAAAAAGATTTTCTTCTTCTTTTCATAGGTTTATGGAATGCAAACTAACAGCCGAGCCGTCCATCCAGGCTTTAAATAATTCAGTCTACTTCTACAGAAGCCGCTCTGCTTAACTCAAGGGAATGAAGAATAGTATGGCAATGAAACAAATGAAGACATGTTTTCTCTCTGTGAATTCTCATCAATGAACCTGGATGCATGGGTAATCTCCATAATGAGCGAAACAAGAAAGCCAGGCGCCAAAGGAGAAAACTCAGAAAAACTGAATAGCTTGCTCAACAGACAGAATGTAAATATAGCTACGTGATCACGGCTCATAGTCAGGGAAAGCGCCGGCCTGAAGTTGGATGGTGTCCTGTGCCAACATATGGTGTACTATAGTGTACAACTAACCATACCAAGTATAAGCGCCATACAGTATAAAATACCATATGCCCCAAATAAGAGAAGCCTGAATAACAATGCTATACACTGCTGGCACCACCGTTCACTGAAAAAAAATATATTGTACCGTACAGTGCCTGAGCCGAAGTACCACACAATGCCGAAGTAAATGCCGCCATACAGTGCTAAAATGATACAGTGACTACATAACAGCTCCATACAGAAAGAAATCTGATAAGTATAAACTTTTTTTATTCATTTGAAATAAAAAGAAATAGTTTTTTTTCTCATTTGCGATTTTGGTGGCGGAACTGCAGCATATCCACCAGAAATGTCGCAACACATGGCTTTTTGTTGCGGGTTTTACCTCCCCATTGAATTAATCAGAAGAGCAGCGATTCCACAGTATAAATTTACCTGCTGCGGATTAAAATACCGCGCCGCAGGTCAATTTGTTCAACTCTCATCCACACTGCTATAACTTTACTACGCTGCGGATTTTCCGCAATTAAATACGTTGCGAAAAATCTGCATTGTATACGCCCAGTGTGTTCCTACCCTAAATATGTTTCAGTTCATCAATATTTCTGGGATGCCCGGCGTACAACACCCGCACCATAAGGCTGGGTTCACACGACCTATTTTCAGACGTAAACGAGGCGTATTATGCCTCGTTTTACGTCAGAAAATAGGGCTCCAATACGTCGGCAAACATCTGCCCATTCATTTGAATGGGTTTGCCGACGTACTGTGCCGACAACCTGTCATTTACGCTTTGTCTGACAGCCTGTCAAACGACGACGCGTAAAAATACAGCCTCGGCAAAAGAAGTGCAGGACACTTCTTTCAGACGTAATTTGAGCCGTTCTTCATTGAACTCAATAAAGCACAGCTCAAAATTTACGGCTGTCAGAGAAGCCTCGCATAATACGAGGAGGAGGAAATACGGCTGAAACGAGGCAGCTGTTTTCTTCTGAAAACAGTCTGTCTTTTCAGACGTAAAAGCCTGCTACCGTGTGCACATACCCTAAACGTTAATAAATTGACCTGCGATTTTCCGTTATGAGTTTTCCCCATTGAATTCAATGGGGATGCAAAACCCGCAACAGAAAGCCAAGTGTTGCGACGTTTGCGGCATGTTCGCAGTGATTATGCCGCAAAAATTGCAGCTATGAAAAAAAATAAAAATCATACTTACCCAGAACGCCCTCCTCCTTCCTGCAGTCCGGCCTCCTAGGAGGTCGCATCCCATGTGACCACTGCAGCCAATAACAGGATGTAGCGGCGGTCACATGGGATGAGACGTCATCCCAGGAGGCCGGCCTTGATGACATCAGAGGGCTGGCAATCCTGGGATGACATTACATGTGACCACTGCTGCAGTCAATCACAGGCTGCAGCAGTCACATGGGCGTCATCCAAGGAGGCCGGACTGGACTGCACAGGAGGGACGCGTCGCCATAACAACGGGTTACGAAAGCATGATCGTTTTTTACCGCTGCTTTCCACAGCAGAAATTCCGTCTGAAAAAACGCAACACAAAGTGGTGCTTTTTTTGGATGAAATTTACTGCGTGTTCCCGGTCGGATACGCTGCGTGGTTTTTACGCAGCGTATCCGCCCTGTGGGAACATATGCTGTGGGTTCTGTGCGGAGATTCTGCGTGTTTGACTCATAGGCCTGAATGAGGAGCATAAATTCAGCAACAGATTAATTTTTTGCGGCTTGTACAGCGTTTGTACAGAGGTCTGGGGGGTCTGTATTCCTGAGTTTGCATTTATTCTGGTGTCTGCTCTGAGGTCGGAACTAGTATTTCTTTAACTTTGCTCAAATATAACATTTTATCCCTGTGATGTAAAGTGAGCCGTCACTCAGAACCGTCACTTGACGTCGAACTAGGAAAAGTTGAAAAAAAAGTTAGAGAATTGTAAGACGTCAAAAACATCAGCTTGATATAAAATATTTCACTACATTGTCGCTGTTTCAAACTTTACCCTGCGTTGCGTGTGCTTTAGTGAATGTGTCCATTGATTTGCGAGAATTATTGTATCTAATCTGCAAAATGGGACAGGTTCTTACATGATGAATATTTGGATAAAGTAAATATAGGAAAGAGAATATAATATAAAAAACTAAAGGCGGTAACAGCATTATAATTATCTTATTGTAGATGTAATTCTATATTGACCATCAGATGGCAGTGTTGCACAATTGATAAAACGTCAATCCGATTTCCATTTTTTTTTCTATTGGGGTACTAAAATTATGCAGCGCATTTTAATTTACTGGAGTGTAGACGGTGTTCACTAAGCAAACAAATTATCCCAGTTTCTTGTCGTTTACAAACTTTATTGGACTATTGGAGGGAGCAGTATTCCAGTATTCTTGTACCCAGCAGAGAGGTAAAATAATATTGGTAATATTTGTTGGCATCTCTTCTTCTAAAAACAGTTTGTGATTTTTTTTTTCTGTTTGTTACAGTCTCCAAACCAACTGAGAGAGAGAAAATAAGTTGAAAAATACAATTAAGGGGAAACTCGGTTTCATAGTATAACTTGTCTAGGAGGAAAAAACAACAACACAAGAACAACTGGTAAAAAATAGAAGTAAAATAAAAAATCAGCAGACTAGTAAGATTTAATGTATACTGTATTATACTTAATGATCTTTAAAGTGCATCTGCCATTAGACAAGTACGCCCTCAATATAGACAGCTTACAGGTGTTTTTAAAGGGTTAAAGCCGTAGGAAGTAGTTGGGAAGGTGGGAGAGGGAGCACTGCCTGCTTACGTGCTGAATCTGTGAGGTATAAGAACAGCGTGAGGGAATCCATGGTT
This sequence comes from Rhinoderma darwinii, assembly GCF_050947455.1. Classification (NCBI taxonomy): domain Eukaryota; kingdom Metazoa; phylum Chordata; class Amphibia; order Anura; family Rhinodermatidae; genus Rhinoderma; species Rhinoderma darwinii. The sequence continues at coordinate 51,857,527 of NC_134699.1, forward strand.
CTTCCTCTCTTGACCAATCAGCAACGCTGAGAAAACTGACTTGAATTCTGATTGGCCAAGAACCGGGAGACCGGTCAGTACCGTTTCACATTGCTCCGCCTACCTGACTAATTACAGATAGGCACAAGCTGTTTGTGTAGCTCTGTGGCACTACGGATTTTCCGCAGTGGATTTCTTAGCGGAAAATCCGCAGCGTATTACAGTAGCAGCGGAGTGGATGAAATTTGATCAAATCTCCACGCACAACAAAAAATTTTTATTAATTGACCTGCGGTGCGTATTTTTTAATTGCTGCTCGTCTGTTGCGAGTTTTTCCCATTGAATTCAATTGAGAGGTACAACCCGCAACAAATGTTGCAATTTTAGTGGCGGAAAAGCTGCGATTCTGCCACAAAAATCATTAAAAAAAAGAAGCATTTTTTGTTTAAAAATAATAAAAAGGTTTATACTTACCCCCGGCCGTTGTCACAGTGATGCAATTCTCTGTTCTGAGCGCAGTCTGGCCTCCTGGGATGACGTTTCATCCTATTTGTCTGCTGTAGCTGATCACAGGCTGTAGCGGTCACATGGACTTTAGTGTCATCCCAGGAGGTCAGGCAGGAGCGGCCGCACTGTCACCCTGCAAGCAGTAAGGGGAGGACAGCATGACAGGTATAGGAAGGGAGTAGGTGAGGAAAGGGTTAAAATTATAGCGGTTGTTAGGAGGAAGGTTTTCGATGAGCTAGGTTAGGGGGCGTGGTTTAGAGGGGAGGAGTAGGGTGTATCTTGGTCTTCCCGCTGTTTTTCTCAGTTCAAGGGAGACAGCGGGAAGAGTCACATTGAGAACAGTCCCGCCCACCCTCCCCTAATTTTACGGGTTTTTGAATGGGTAGCGTGAGGAACGGATGGTGTTTGTTGACTTGTGGTATATTTAGTGGTATTTGTTTTGTCACGGTAGATGGCGGGGGGAGTCCTTGAGGTTGGTCAGTAAAACTGGTGGGGGGGTCGCATCAGGGGTATGCGTCCCCCAAAAATATGTGGAAGGCTTCTTAGGGTGTTACCCCTTTGAAGTGCTTTATGGGCAAAGCCATGTGCAGAAGTGAGCGGTGCCTCCGAGCCGGGTTACGGCTGGCGGTAAAAGCAAGTGGTGGTGGCAAATGGCTATATTCTAATTTGCAGTAACCTCAAGGGCTTCCCCTGGTCATGTTATTGGTGTTGTATATATTGACCCTGTTAGGGGTTTGTTTTATGTGTATTTTGGAAGGATTAAAATTTTGGGGAATTCTAGGTTAATTTAATGTTTGGTTATGAAAATTTTATTTTCTAAAATGTAAAATAAACGGCTGCTGTGGCCATTACAATCCAACCTCGGTGTCATGTGTTATTATTCTAAGGGGTAAGGTAAATTATAGATCACACGACTCTACTTATCCAAGTCATGTACTCAGATCTCTGACAATGGAGAAAGGGGTATATATATATACTTTATTTCTAGCAGTATTTCTGCAGCCGAATTACACCCGAAAAATTGTACTAAAATTTTGTGTGGTTTTTCGGATGGAATTCCCTACGGCTTCCAGGACAGATGCGCTACCCTGTGTGCACTTACCCTTAATGTACACTAGTTATATCTTACACGTTATAGCCATGCCAGGAAACTGTACAGGTAACTAGCAGGGACTTGCAAATTGACACACTGCAACACTGAGGTACTTACTAAATCATAGCCCCATCATAGCCTAGAAGTGAATAAATGCACACTGCAACACTGAGGTACTACAAGTCCTATCATAGCCTAGAAGTGCAAAACTGAGTTACTACAAGTCCCATCATAGCCTAGAAGTGAATAAATGCACACTGCAACACTGAGGTACTACAAGTCCCATCATAGCCTAGAAGTGCAAAACCGAGTTACTACAAGTCCCATCATAGCCTAGAAGTGAATAAATGCACACGGCAACACTGAGGTACTACAAGTCCTATCATAGCCTAGAAGTGCAAAACTGAGTTACTACAAGTCCCATCATAGCCTAGAAGTGAATAAATGCACACTGCAACACTGAGGTACTACAAGTCCCATCATAGCCTAGAAGTGAATAAATGCACACGGCAACACTGAGGTACTACAAGTCCTATCATAGCCTAGAAGTGCAAAACTGAGTTACTACAAGTCCCATCATAGCCTAGAAGTGAATAAATGCACACGGCAACACTGAGGTACTACAAGTCCCATCATAGCCTAGAAGTGAATAAATGCACACTGCAACACTGAGGTACTACAAGTCCTATCATAGCCTAGAAGTGCAAAACTGAGTTACTACAAGTCCCATCATAGCCTAGAAGTGAATAAATGCACACTGCAACACTGAGGTACTACAAGTCCCATCATAGCCTAGAAGTGAATAAATGCACACTGCAACACTGAGGTACTACAAGTCCCATCATAGCCTAGAAGTGCAAAACTGAGTTACTACAAGTCCCATCATAGCCTAGAAGTGAATAAATGCACACTGCAACACTGAGGTACTACAAGTCCCATCATAGCCTAGAAGTGAATAAATGCACACTGCAACACTGAGGTACTACAAGTCCTATCATAGCCTAGAAGTGCAAAACTGAGTTACTACAAGTCCCATCATAGCCTAGAAGTGAATAAATGCACACTGCAACACTGAGGTACTACAAGTCCCATCATAGCCTAGAAGTGAATAAATGCACACTGCAACACTGAGGTACTACAAGTCCCATCATAGCCTAGAAGTGCAAAACTGAGTTACTACAAGTCCCATCATAGCCTAGAAGTGAATAAATGCACACTGCAACACTGAGGTACTACAAGTCCCATCATAGCCTAGAAGTGAATAAATGCACACTGCAACACTGAGGTACTACAAGTCCTATCATAGCCTAGAAGTGCAAAACTGAGTTACTACAAGTCCCATCATAGCCTAGAAGTGAATAAATGCACACTGCAACACTGAGGTACTACAAGTCCCATCATAGCCTAGAAGTGAATAAATGCACACTGCAACACTGAGGTACTACAAGTCCTATCATAGCCTAGAAGTGCAAAACTGAGTTACTACAAGTCCCATCATAGCCTAGAAGTGAATAAATGCACACTGCAACACTGAGGTACTACAAGTCCTATCATAGCCTAGAAGTGCAAAACTGAGTTACTACAAGTCCCATCATAGCCTAGAAGTGAATAAATGCACACTGCAACACTGAGGTACTACAAGTCCCATCATAGCCTAGAAGTGAATAAATGCACACTGCAACACTGAGGTACTACAAGTCCTATCATAGCCTAGAAGTGCAAAACTGAGTTACTACAAGTCCCATCATAGCCTAGAAGTGAATAAATGCACACTGCAACACTGAGGTACTACAAGTCCCATCATAGCCTAGAAGTGAATAAATGCACACTGCAACACTGAGGTACTACAAGTCCTATCATAGCCTAGAAGTGCAAAACTGAGTTACTACAAGTCCCATCATAGCCTAGAAGTGAATAAATGCACACTGCAACACTGAGGTACTACAAGTCCTATCATAGCCTAGAAGTGCAAAACTGAGTTACTACAAGTCCCATCATAGCCTAGAAGTGAATAAATGCACACTGCAACACTGAGGTACTACAAGTCCCATCATAGCCTAGAAGTGAATAAATGCACACTGCAACACTGAGGTACTACAAGTCCTATCATAGCCTAGAAGTGCAAAACTGAGTTACTACAAGTCCCATCATAGCCTAGAAGTGAATAAATGCACACTGCAACACTGAGGTACTACAAGTCCCATCATAGCCTAGAAGTGAATAAATGCACACTGCAACACTGAGGTACTACAAGTCCCATCATAGCCTAGAAGTGCAAAACTGAGTTACTACAAGTCCCATCATAGCCTAGAAGTGAATAAATGCACACTGCAACACTGAGGTACTACAAGTCCCATCATAGCCTAGAAGTGAATAAATGCACACTGCAACACTGAGGTACTACAAGTCCTATCATAGCCTAGAAGTGCAAAACTGAGTTACTACAAGTCCCATCATAGCCTAGAAGTGAATAAATGCACACTGCAACACTGAGGTACTACAAGTCCCATCATAGCCTAGAAGTGAATAAATGCACACTGCAACACTGAGGTACTACAAGTCCTATCATAGCCTAGAAGTGCAAAACTGAGTTACTACAAGTCCCATCATAGCCTAGAAGTGAATAAATGCACACTGCAACACTGAGGTACTACAAGTCCCATCATAGCCTAGAAGTGAATAAATGCACACTGCAACACTGAGGTACTACAAGTCCTATCATAGCCTAGAAGTGCAAAACTGAGTTACTACAAGTCCCATCATAGCCTAGAAGTGAATAAATGCACACTGCAACACTGAGGTACTACAAGTCCCATCATAGCCTAGAAGTGAATAAATGCACACTGCAACACTGAGGTACTACAAGTCCTATCATAGCCTAGAAGTGCAAAACTGAGTTACTACAAGTCCCATCATAGCCTAGAAGTGAATAAATGCACACTGCAACACTGAGGTACTACAAGTCCTATCATAGCCTAGAAGTGCAAAACTGAGTTACTACAAGTCCCATCATAGCCTAGAAGTGAATAAATGCACACTGCAACACTGAGGTACTACAAGTCCTATCATAGCCTAGAAGTGCAAAACTGAGTTACTACAAGTCCCATCATAGCCTAGAAGTGAATAAATGCACACTGCAACACTGAGGTACTACAAGTCCTATCATAGCCTAGAAGTGCAAAACTGAGTTACTACAAGTCCCATCATAGCCTAGAAGTGAATAAATGCACACTCTTTCTGTTGTTTTGGCAGAATCAATAGCGCAGTCAACTGCGCTATAGTTTCCACACAAAAAAAAGGAAACCTTACGGAACGGAGACAAACGGAAACCAATAGCAACGGAAACATTACCATTGAAATCATTGGTAATGCAAACGGAAGCTATGGTTTCCGTGTACCTTTCTTTTCATGGGTTCTCCTGACAGAAAGGTCTGACGGAACCCGATGCTGATGTGTTTATCTAAGGGCTAGTTCACACCGGGTTCCGCCGCAAAATCCGCCGTGTAACTATTCCTTCCGACGGCATGAAGATTCCTCCCTTCCATTGATATCAATGGGAAGTTCGGGCGGAATCCACCCTAAAGGTCGAGCAGGACGCTTCTTTTTCCCGCTAGCTGAAATAATCAGCTAGCGGGAAAAAGAAGCGTCCGACTCCCATTGAAATAAATGGGAGGCTAAATTTTGTGGTAGAATCTGCGGTGGATTCCGCCTGCAAGATTCCTCCGTGTGAACATACCCAAAGGCATCACGCTCATATCTATCTATCTATCCAAGTCCCAGTTCTGGGTGTATGTGCAGCGTAGGTTCCCACCTTATAAAGGTCGCCTTGTCGTGGCAGGTGGGCTCACACAATTTGATCAAAATGTGCGCTAAGAACCTCCCTATTGTAAGTACATTTAGCATTAATGCATATTTATTTATATTTAGTGGCTTAGGTGGCATTAGTGTTCGCAGCGTGCTGTATATCTATCTATCTATCTATCTATCTATCTATCTATAAATCGAAAAATGAGCAGCAACTCCAAGGATCAAGTGAAAAAATGGGTACTTTATTGCCCGTGCGACGTTTCAGCTCCGTCCACTGGAGCCTTTCTCAAGCAAATGACTAGTGTGAGTTCACACATTATAACAGGTTTCAAACATAAGTGCTGTTTAACAGTAATCAATGAAAAATGCAGACGTTTGTACATAATGGACTGTGCAAATTACAATACATATACGTGATTATGGATACAGAAGCTGGATACATATGTAGAAGTTTGTATTTATACATACAGACAAGTAAAATATAGAAATCATCACAACAAGGTGATTAGTGCAAAGGTGCAGTGAGTTAAAATCTATCTATCCACCTCTGAGCATACCGTGGGTGTAGCCGAAAGCGGCGTCCGGGCAGCGCAGGTGCGCATGTCCGGAAATTAATCCAACTCAGGGTAACAGAACGGAACGGCGCATGCGCCGTAAGGGAATGAGGACATAGAAGCCATTTTGGATTATGGAAAGCATGCCTATGTTGCTCGTACGCGCATGCGTGGAATAGTAGTGCTCGGTCATCCTGATACTAATATCTATATAGATTCAAGTTATAGTATACTATGGAATAATATCTGTTAGACTAAAGGGAACAACATGCAAGGATGTATCCATACATTTATGCACTAATAGTACTAGTGTATCTCTACACTCGTAATAGTCAGGTAGCCGTGTGACCTCATACACTTAGAAGGGTTTTTGCGAGAGGAGAAAGGACAAAGTGCCCATCGAGGATGGTCATAATCCAAGCTCCAAAATACGGAGTACCAGCGACCAGAACGTGCGTTAACTTGCTCTTCGGCTGGTGGGACATCCATATAACTCCCTATTGGTAGTGTGGTGGGGACCACACAAATGTGTATAGCGAGATGACACCAATTTGATAGACCTAAAAAAACAAAACATATCAGTCTCAACCTTAAACCAATCAACATGCGATGAGGGACAGAATGATAAACCTTTGTTCAAGAGAGAAAGATGAGATTCAGATAATATCTTGGATGAAATGTTTACCACTATCGTCTCCTCAGAGACATCGCTCCTCTCACTGTTGAGGGTTTTGATCTGTTCATTCTGTGAACCTGTGTGCCAACGATGGCGTCTTCCCCCTCTTCTGGTGCGCTTCTGGTTGGTGTAGAAGGGCCAGGGGTTGCCCCTAAAAAAGAGGCCGATGTGTCATCTGACTTGGTCCTGGCTGATGGACCCATTTTATTCTTTCTTCTATTGTCTTTAGAGACAGTGTTGTCTCTATATTCGTCAGTGTTCTGCCAGTTGTACACCTGACCTTTCAGATAGTCATTAGAGTCTCTATTCCATTTGCTCCTCTTGATCTCATCCTGTTCGTTTTTAATCCTCGATATCGTGGATGTAAGGTTGTGTGAAAATTTTCTCAAAACTTCCGACTACACCTCTGAATGTCAAAAATTTGTGCTACAATTACTGAATGTCATTTTACTGAATGTCTATTTTCTTTTCTGTGACAATTTTTTCTACCAAATACAGAGGACAGCGATGGGATCCAATATGGCACCAACTTACGCCAACATGTACATGCGTTTCATCGAGGAAACACTGATCTATACATCCTCACATTTCTTACATGTCCTTACATGGTGGCGCTATATTGATGATGTCTTTTTACTTTGGACAGGTAATCTGACAGAACTGCAGGATTTCTACACATACATTAACGAGATTGATGAGACTGTCAAATTCACCATGGTGTACTCTGACACCAAAATACAATTTTTAGATGTACTGATCACATTGGAAGGGCAGAATTTTATAACCGAACTCTACACTAAGCCCACTGACTGCAACAACTTACTTGAATTTCACAGCAACCACCCTAGAAAAATGGTAAGGAGTTTACCCATTAGTCAACTCATGCGAGTTAAAAGAATTGTGAGTGACACTGAGACATCTCAACGATCCATTGACACCATGATCAATAAATTTAAAACACGTGGTTATCCACGGCGTTTACTTAAAGAACATCGCCATAAAATTCAACATGTAGAGAGAGACACACTTCTCACACAACAGACACCTAAGAATAGTCAGGAACGTATACCGTTCATTTCAACATACTCTGATGAGAGTGGACAAATAGCTGATATCATCCGCCGCCATTGGCCGATGCTAGGTAACCGTCTTCAAAATATACCTGAATTCACTAATCCCCCATTATTCTCATATTGTAGGCCTACAAATCTGAGGGACAAACTTGTAAAGGCTGATCAGGGCCCACAGAGAGTGAGTAGACAAACATTCCTCAAACAGCTCAAACTAGGATGTTTCCCCTGCCTGAAATGCGTTAATTGCAGACTCATCAATAAAGGCCCGACTCTTGTACATCCCACCACCAATAAGAGTTACGACATTCAACATTTTCTCACCTGTGAAAGTGACTTTGTCATCTATGTTCTCCAGTGTCCCTGTAACCTTCTCTATGTCCGTGAAACTACACTTGATCTTAAGACCAGACTCAACCAACACAGGTACACTATCAGGAAAAAGAAGCTATATTTACCCGTGTCCAAACATTTCTGTGACATGGGACATAATGAGAATCAACTCAGGATTTGGATGTAAAGGATCTGCCAGGCACTACGTCTGTGGATACTCCCAGGATTAAGCAGTCGACACCTGAGGCCAGACCTCTTAGACTGACACCGGCTCCCACCAATCAGGGTGGCAGGCTCAGGAGTGGGAGAGCCTATCGCGGCCTGGTCAGTCGGAGTTAGCTCCGCCCCCTGTCCATTTATACCTGCCGTTTTCTCTTCCTCATTGCTTGGTATTCTTCTTGGATTCCTGGCCCCACTGCTGCCTTGCTCCAGCCTGCTTCTGCCGTGCTTCTGCCTTGCTTCAGTTCCCGCTTATTCTGCTTCGCTCTGCCCCTGGCTTGCTTCCTGCTCCGTGCTCTGCGTTTGTATACTCCACTACATCCTGATCCTGACTGGCTCGTTCACCACTCTGTTTCCTCACGGTGTTCCGTGGGCTACTGCCCCTTCCCTTGCTTGTTCCCTGTTTGTATCCCCTTGCACTTAGTCAGCGTAGGGACCGCCGCCAAGTTGTACCCCGTCGCCTAGGACGGGTCGTTGCAAGTAGGCAGGGACAGGGCGGTGGGTAGATTAGGGCTCACTTGTTCCCTTCACCTCTTTCCTGCCATAACATTGGATACTTGACCACATCCCTCCTCTTAGAAGAGGGAGTAACAGGTCCAAACTGCTTAAAATATGTGAGCTCCAATGTATTAACAGACTCAACTCCCTTAAACCACATGGCTTAAATGTAGACTTTGCCTTAGGTGGGTTGGTCTAGTCTCCTCGCTCCCCCTGGGGACCCCATGGGATCCATGCTTGAGGTCGCCCTCAGTTTTTATGATTTTTATGACTTTTCTTTTTCTTATGATATGCTAACACTATTCTTTTTACTTTTTTGCAGATGATCCACACTTCGTATCCATCACCTCTTTGATACCCTATTGGTGTTTTACATGTTTTTTCTTTATATCTACTTTTGGGTAATTGGATATATTTACTTATGTATACCGCTCCTATAATTGGTCTCCTGACAGGAACCTGCATCTGATGTCCATTATATGTCACAACTTTGAAATGTCATATGCCACCCTTGTCCCCTCGCTATACACATTTGTGTGGTCCCCACCACACTACCAATAGGGAGTTATATGGATGTCCCACCAGCCGAAGAGCAAGTTAACGCACGTTCTGGTCGCTGGTACTCCGTATTTTGGAGCTTGGATTATGACCATCCTCGATGGGCACTTTATCCTTTTTCCTCTCCCAAAAACCCTTCTAAGTGTATGAAGTCACACGGCTACCTGACTATTACGAGTGTAGAGATACACTCGTACTATTAGTGCATAAATGTATGGATACATCCTTGCATGTTGTTCCCTTTAGTCTAACAGATATTATTCCATAGTATACTATAACTTGAATCTATATAGATATTAGTATCAGGATGACCGAGCGCTACTATTCCACGCATGCGCGTACGAGCAACATAGGCATGCTTTCCATAATCCAAAATGGCTTCTATGTCCTCATTCCCTTACGGCGCATGCGCCGTTCCGTTCTGTTATCCTGAGTTGGATTAATTTCCAGACATGCGCACCTGCGCTGCCCGGACGCCGCTTTCGGCTACACCCACGGTATGCTCAGAGGTGAATAGATAGATTTTAACTCACTGCACCTTTGCACTAATCACCTTGTTGTGATGATTTTTATATTTTACTTGTCTGTATGTATAAATACAAACTTCTACATTTGTATCCAGCTTCTGTATCCATAATCACGTATATGTATTGTAATTTGCACAGTCCATTATGTACAAACGTCTGCATTTTTCATTGATTACTGTTAAACAGCACTTATGTTTGAAACCTGTTATAATGTGTGAACTCACACTAGTCATTTGCTTGAGAAAAGCTCCAGTGGACGGAGCTGAAAAGTCGCACGGGCAATAAAGTACCCATTTTTTCACTTGATCCTTGGAGTTGCTGCTCATTTTTCGATTTGTATGTACTTGGTCTGTTCCTCAGAGCTTGCACCCACACGCTGCCAGTGCTGCCTGACTCTGTATATACCTATCTATCTATCTATCTATCTATCTATCTATCTATCTATCTATCTATCTATCTATCTATCTATCTATCTATCTATCTATCACATCTATAAATCTCTCTCTTTCTGTCTCTCATATCTATCCATCCATCTCTCATATCCAGGGCCGGCCTTAGCATAGATGGCACCCGTGCGAAATTGTCTTTCGGCGCCACACCCCATCATAAAAAAAATGCCCCATAAAAAAAGTATAATGCCCCTTTATAGTGCCTCCACACAGTATAATGCCCCTTTGGTGCCCCCATAGGGTATAATAATAATATTTCATAATATAATATATTATAACCCCTTCAAGGACACAGTAATTTGTCCTCTAATTGTGCCCACAGTATTATTCCCCTTGTAATACCCCTACACAGTATAATGTCCGCTTTGTGGCCACACACAGCCTCCCCTTGTAGATAGTGCCCCCTATAGATTGTGACATACAGCCTCTCTGTAGACAGTGCCATAATCCCCCACCTCCTCCTTGTAGATCGTGCCATACAGCCCACTAACAGTAAAATGACCATCAGCCCCCCACTCACGGTAAAATGACCATCAGCCCACCACTCAGATACAACCATACAGCCCCCTTGTAGGTAGTGCCACACAGCAGCCCCCTTGTAGGTAGTGCCACACTGCAGCCCCCTTGTAGGTAGTGCCATACAGCCCACAGCCCCCTTGAAGGTAGTGTCACACAGCCCACAGCCCCCTTATAGATAGCACCCCTGTAGATAGCGCCACTGTAGCTCCCTGAAGGATCGGAATACCCCTGTGGCCCGGGATTCCGCTCCTGGAGCTTTACATTTGATGTCTTGGTCCATATATGGACAATGACATCAGGGGCAACTCCTGAAGCGGAATCCCTGTCCACAGCGTTACCGAGGCTGTGACCAGGGATTCCACTCCAGGAGTTGCCCCTGTTGTCTGTGTCCATTTATGGTCCGTGACTTCTCCTGGAGTGGAATCCCCGGTCACACCATCGGGGATTCCACTCCAGGAGAAGCCATCTCTGTCCATTTATGGACAGTGGCGTCAAGGGCTTCTCCTGGAGTGGAATCCCCGATCACAGAGTCGGCAATGCTGTGGATGGGGATTCCGCTTCAGGTGTTGCCCCTGATGTCAGTGTCCATATATGGACAGAGACATCAAGCGCTCCGTCCAGGTTGTGAAATCCCCAGCCACACGAGGATTCTGCTCCATCAGGGAGCTACAGTGGCGCTAGTAGATAGAGCACGGGCTCCCTATTGCCTGGTGTCGCCGCTAGTATCCGCTACGGCTGCTACAGCGGTAGCAACGCCACTGAGTGAAGAAGCGCCCAGGTGGAAAGGCGGCTGCTGAGTCGCCAGGCCTGGGTGATTCTGAAGTGATGTGCCCTGTGCAATGGCATAGGTCGCACACCCCAAAGGCCGGCCCTGCTCATATCTATCTATCTATCTATCTATCTATCTATCTATCTATCTATCTATCTAACTAATAGCCATCTATCTAATTTCTCTCTATATCAATAGAAAGCAGCAGTAATCTATAGCAAATCCCACTATAGTGACGGGTGCACAGCAGGTAATTCTGATCCAAGGACCATGTAGTATATCAAGAAAAAATTCTGCAGCACTCCAATATAAGCAAAATAAAGTGATTTATACAATCAATGCAGAGATGCAACGTTTCTGTCCAGCCTTAGGACTTTTCTCAAGCATTGTTGCTTGAGAAAAGTCCTAAGGCTGGACAGAAACGCCGCATCTCTGCATTGATTGAATAAATCACTTTATTTTGCTTATATTGGAGTGCTGCAGAATTTCTTATCTATCTATCTATCTATCTATCTATCTATCTATCTATCTATCTATCTATCTATCTATCTATCTATCTATCTATCTATCTATCTATCTATCTATCTATCTATCATCTATCATAACGTTAACAGTAGGGATCCTGACAAGAAGACTTCGAGTAAGGATAAACATAACACCATGGAGTCAACACCTTAACAGTTCATTATTGTTATAGACATCTCTGAAACATATGGACACATCTCATTAAACCGCAGTTGGTAAACGTCACATGTCAAAAAAGCATTCTAGTGCTCCCATAGGAGTAGAGTAAATACCTTCTCTAGATTAAATAGATTGGTAGGATTGCGAACTGAGAACACACAGGAGTCTTTTGGCAAAATTAAATAGAGCAAATGCATACGTATGTAAATATCAATCCACAAGTATTGGTCTATGTGGGGAGCACGCTTTGTGCCAATGTAGAAGTCAAATTTTTTATTTTTACATTAAAAAAAATAAATTACTAAAGTTACAAATTATGTAAAGTTTTATTAAAAGGATGTTTCCATATAGAACATTTCTGTCCTGTCCACAGAAGAGGTAATAAATCTTAGATTGTTGGGACGCCCCCTAACCACAACTACAGAAAACTGGAGTCCCACGTTTCTCCTCACCTGCACGTACGTGGTGCAGAGGAGGTTTTATATGAAGCAATGATCAAACATGGGTATAACTCTATGGGAGCTATAAAAAAAAAAATAAACAGTTAAAGGATATGTACACCAGTACACAGTATTAGAGTGTTTTGTACAACTCTGTAATTTATTTTGATAAAAAATCTTATGCTGAAACCCGAATCCGTCAGGTCAGCAGGTTTTATGGCTTCGGTGACAGCAGGTCCTGCATGTCTCTGACACGCAGGATCCAGCTGTTATCGATCACATCTATGTTCATAACTGAGATGTGATCGATAAAAGGTGGATCCTGCGTGTGAGCAATCTGAGCACTTACCATACTATAACAGCCTGTCACTTTTCAGCTTGTGCTGTGTACAAAATATAATAAAACATATAGAATCACAAAATAAAAATAAAAAAGGGGATTAGGTAAAAGGGGATATATTCCCTTTAATTACTGTATACAATTAAAAGTAATATAATTTTAGTTATTATCTGCTTGCTGACAGTTAATGGAAACATTTTTGATTACATCCGAAGGCGAAAACCGGTACAAATCTCTAATGATTTAGAATTTGCTAACATTGTATGCAGTCTGCACAATCCTCTGTGAGTTAGACAGATCCTTAGTAAAAAAACAAAACAACACATTTCTACTATCCTGATTATTTGCTACTATTTATCTATGAGGATGGGTTTTGAAAAAGTCTGAGATATTTTGTATGGCTTTTTCTGGCCATGAGGAAATATCGGAGGTCAGGCATTCATTCTTCCATATTTTTTTATGGAATTTCAAGTGTTTTGTTAATGTGTTGTGTTTGTTTATGAGATGCTATCTCTTTCCATTGGTCATTGATATTTGGATAGTCGAATACGGGGTTTTTATGAAGACCTCTACCCACCATAATACCCTTAAATATATGTTTGGGGTATTTTAAAAATGATTAGTTTCTGTATATAGTCAACTTTTGTAGGAGCCCATGGACCACCATGTTTTTATTTAGTCTGATATATATGCTTTAAGTAAGGTATGGATGAACATTTCATAGATTGCTTTTATTTCCATCCATGAAAGTTAAAAACAAGCTAATCTGTTGTTGGATAGATGGATAGATAGAAGGATAGATAGATAGATAGATATCTCAGTACATATGGCATCCTATGGTACATGCAACCGTTTTTTTTCTGCTGTATTCCATATGAATAAAAACAATAATTGTCATGTTGGTGCTCAGTAGTAACCAGCAAATAAGATCTCCCGAATGGTAATTGTGTCCCCATGTTCGGCAGAGAGCTCCACATATAGCCCACCCCTGTATATAGTGTCCAACCTATAGCCTACCCCTGCAGATAGTGCCCTACATATATCTCCCCCTATAAATAGCACTCCACATATAGCCCACCTCTGCATATAGTGCCTCACATATAGCTCCCCCCTATAGTGCTCCACATATAGCCCCCCCAATAGATAGAGTCCCCCTGTAGATAATGCCACTCACATTTTTATTAACTTTACACACTTACCTTAATCCCGTTCCCACGCTGTCCGGTGGCAATGCAGACCTGCTCTCTTTTGAGCAGGTCTGCTGGTGTTGAACGATGCAAGCGGCGCGATGACGTAACCGCCCAGCTTTCATCGTTGAAAGGCGCTAATTGACCGGGCAAGTCATCATCTCACCGCTTGCGTCTATGAAAGGCACTGATTGGCAGGGCAGAATGACTGACCCTGTCAATCAGCGCCTTTCAATGACGCAAGCGGAGCAAAGAACTAATTGCGCCGATTGCGTCGCTGAAAGGCACCGAATGGCAAGGCATGGAATGTACCCGGCCGTTCATCGCTTCATCACTTTCACGCAGGTACATCAATTCATTGCTTAGATGTAGGTACAATTATAGTGCAGGAGGGGGTGGCGGCAGCTGGTTATAATGGCACCGCCACCCCTTCAGAGAGACAGCAGGCCGCCGTCATGGACAGTGCGACCCTGGCACCCCCCACCGTCCCTCTTATTTGCGCCCGGTGCACATACCTCGCCTGCACCCCCCCCCCCGTAACTATGTCCCTGCCCAGGGAACCAGATTGGTTAAAGGGGTTTCAGGAAATAAAGATTATTCTTTGTATTATGAAAAGCAATATAATTTTCCAATATACTTTTGGTGTTAATTCCTAACAGTCTGCTTGAAGTCATTTAATAGGAACCTTCATTATATACTTTTGCTGCCGCTTAAGTTCATCAGGACTAGCCTTATGTTGGATGGTACCTTCTCTTCTTGCCTTACCCTTATTGGGCATACGGTCATATACTGTACAGAAATCTTATCAAACACTGGCTAATTATAAGCGCCATACAGTATGGTGCCCAAACTAACACCTTCATACAGTTGACTAAATAATACTAAACAGTACTGCCGCCATATACTACAAAAATAATAAACTGTACATTGCCTAACTAGTGGTGCCACACAATAACTATTGTATGGTGGCATTTACTTAGGCAATCTAATCTACAGTGCTATACAATGTCTAAATAATATTGCTATACAAGATTCTTGGCGTCCACAAGCCTTGAATGCCAGGCCATCTAGTGCACTGGTTACACACCGAACGTATACATGGGGCACCATTACGCCGGCATATGCCAGATGAAAATTTTTGCTTGTGCCAGGCCAGTATGTGTCGGCATTCTTTTTTCCCCACTGTATAGAAAAGCATATAGCTCAGTATTGTTTTATTTTTCTCACAATGGGAGCTGATCGGCGACATATCCAACTGTATGCCTATACAATGGCGGTGGTATACTTTAGTAAATCCTTTTGACGTATAATTTCGATGCATCGTATTAAGTGCCTGAGATAAGGAAATCAAATTGTAGGCTTGACTGTGAAAAGAGACCTATGTTAGTGCGTTTTCTATACAGTGCCATATAAATGTACCCTTAGGGGGAAAAATACCTACACAGTTCCATGAAATATTTGGGCTGTAAATAAGAAGAAAATAATAAATATTTGCTGCTATCAGTCACAGAAAAATTTGTTTAATCAAAAACTAATTGGAAAATTGCTTATAAGGACATCATTTGTCGCCTCCCTTTTTTGCGGATCTGTAAATTTGGATGCACTACAGAGCGTATTTGCGGATAAGGTGCCAGATACGCGGATGACTACGGATCTTTATTTGCAGACAGTAAAACACACTATGGTCATGTGCATGGGGCCTAAGGGTAAATTCACATGGCAAACAAAAATTGTCTGTAAAATACGGAGCTGTTTTCAAGGGAAAACAGCCTCTGATTTTCAGCCGTTTTTTTATGCATCAGGCGTTTTTCGCTGCGTTTTCACGGCCATTTTTCTATTGACCCAATGAAAAACGGCTCCAAAAATGGCTCAAGAAGTGACATGCACTTCTTTTTTACGGGGCGTTTTTTTACGCGCCGTTTTGACAAACAGCCGTGTAAAAAAACGCCCCGTGGGAACGAAACGCCGTTTTCCCATTGAAATCAATTGGCAGATTTTTGGAGGCGTTCAGCCTCCGTATTTTTAGAAGTTTTTCGGGCCATTCATGGCCCAAAATAGGGCAGAAAATATTCCGTGTGAACATTCCCTAACAGCGGAGAGATAGACACATATACATAGCTCTCTCCCTACACTCTTACAATCTGGAGTCTCTTTGTAAATATTTTGCAGCATGCTGATATTACATGGTCTTAGGTCCTCATCCAAATCCAGTGTAAATCTTACTACCTCCCTCATTTCCTGTGAAACAGCCTTATATGCAGCGATAATAATTGTCTATTTTGGTGTGCATTTTTGTTCTATGAAAATTTGCTAACAAAAGATGACAGTTAATTTATAAAAAAAAATAAAAAAAAATTGGAGCTACCAGAAATGATGAATGTTGAAATTTCCTCTAAAGTAAATCAATTTGAGAATAAAGGTGGCAGTGGTTGAGGAGGGGGGTGAAGTGTTTTACCAGTCACTTTTGCTTTTCCCTTAAATTAGATTTATTTTCTAAATGCCCTATTCCACGGGCCAACGATCGGGCAAGCGAGCATTGATATGAACGCTCGTTCCCGATCATTGCCCTGTATAAACAGGGCAACAATCAGTCGATGAACCGTTCATCGGTGGATTGTAGAATTTATGCTGCCAAAAATATCATTGTCGGCAGCACCTCTACCTTTGTAAAGAGGGAGACGCGCTGCCGACACGATAGAAATGTATGGAGACGAGTGATCGGAGTAAGAAGTGCTCGTCCCCATACATAGCTCCTTGTGAAGGGAGCAAATGAGCGGCGATCAACGAGTGGTCTCGTTGATCGGCACTCGTTTCCATTGCCCACGTCAGGCCATGTAAGAGAACCCTTACTCTGAAGACACAAATATCTCACTACCTCCTTGTCACAATCATGGGTGGCACAGACATCTGAAATATGAAGAGTTTTTTAGTCGGGTTCTTAAACTGCAGAGAACTTTAAACACTACATCATGAGGGCCTAACCATTAACCTTATCTTCTAGTGTCCCACCCATATAGTGTTATTTGGAAGAGTCCTCAATTTTTAGAGACGGGTTAGCTGTCCTTGGGACTTCCAATGACAGATTTTCTTGGACCCCGCAGGAAAGAAATTTGATATATTTTGATGCCGTGACCCAGCAGGGTCACAATTTTGATAAAATTCTCTGGTGACCCCATTGTTTTCAGCACAACTGAAACAGCTTTAGGACTCTTCCAACCACCTCTCAGCTTCAGTATCTTCTCTGCATCTTGGACTCCTGTAGGACACAAAAAGTTGGGGATCTTGAGTAGCACAAGGCCTAATTCACACGAGCGCTGAAAAAATCCATGTGGCGGCCGTTTTTTTAACGGCCATCACACAGACTTTCCTTATACTTCAATGGGGCCGTAAATGTGACCGTTGTTTCAACTAAACGTGTGAAGGGTCCGTGAAAAAAAAATAGGACATGTCCTACTTTTTTTGCGCTTCACGCATCCCTCCATAGACTCTAGTCTATGGGGGTGCGTGATAACGCGTCCTGCAGGGGTGCAGCACAGATGCACCTCAGACGTTATAAAACCACAGTTTTTCACGTCCGAGATTTTATACGTTCGTGTAAATCTAGTAAGACTATAAAAATGTCAGGAGGTCGGACATAAGTAACGCAACAAAGTTGATGACCAGGCCCTTGCTTAGTAAGGAAGTGAGGAGCTACTCTCGAGCAAAATAATTTGTTCATTATTGTATCTCTTTTCTCCTCAAAGTGGTGATCTTCATGTTGCTAAAGAAAAAACAGTCATAGATATTAGAAAAAAGAAGCCAAAACTTTCTGATATTTTTTAATATAAACATTTCCTCTGTTAAGGTTCCACTCCTGCTTTTGGACAAAAAAAGATAAAGAAGCACAATATGACACTATACACTCATATACCTGGCATAAGGAAGACAGGCTAAACAGCCTATGGATAGTGCACCTGGGTTCACGGTCCATGTGGTTAAGGGACTGGAAGATTGAGAATTTGGTTTTTGAAATTTTTGAAAAGGTTGGAATATATGTAACCAAAGACAATAAGACATGTATTACTATTTACCTGAGATTTATCATAAAATGTATAATGCGTTTTGTTTGAATTGAAAAATATGTAAAACCAATAAAAAGAGTTTTGATTAAAAAAAAAGGATGGAAAAACTGCGCTGTAAGATCGAGAACTTAAACCACTCTCAAAATGCAACAAGTGAACGCGGTTATAAAAGAGTTAAAAGTGACAGTGTATTTGTGGGAAAAACATCACTGCTTAGATAACATAGCCCATCAATCTGGTCATTGTCCATTAATGAGGATCCCTCCATAGTCATTAATTCAGCGTTTTCCTGCAGAACTACACAATGTCTTATCATCATATAAGAAGCGGCCAGGTCCCTTAATACAAATTTAGGAATGAATGGGAATTAATTATCCCAAATATGCAAAGCTAATGAATCATTCAGCAAAGGTATGATTCTCATCCCCTCCTCGTGTCGTATGCTTTTACGGGATAAACAAAAATTTGGGTAAATTTTTTTTTAATACAGCTGTTTAAATAATGCATAAGAATATTATTCAATCTCCACTTCTGAAATAGTGGCTATGAAGTCATTGACTATTTATCCACAGTGCTCCAAACGGTTCCTTTGATTTTGTAAATCCCAAAAAGTATCAGAACATCTGGTGGTTTTGTTCTCTCCGCAAAGTGCCCGGCATCTTTTAGAGATGAAGCAGTTCTAACTCAATATATATTTATGACCTTCTGTATACACACACATTCTATCTGCATTCATCAACCGTCTATCCTCGGCTGTCATCAGATGAAATAACTAGCAACTTTTAGTGCACTTTTGGAAAATGAAACAGACTAATAATTTATTTGTACTGCTATTTTTATTTGTGTGCTTTAGTGTCTATGCAGCAGAAATTAAGGTCATCTGCTATACCCTTTTACCAAGCTCTTAAACAGAAATCCACATATCTATTGCCGGTTGGATTTAGAAATTTTTCATAATCATTTGATTCATCTCGTAAAAAGTGTCAACTATTATTCTCCCAGTTCTAGAGCAAAAATTCTATTAGGTGATAAATATCCAAATCTAAAAGATATAAAAACATGGAAAAATCTAAGAGTTGTAAATTCAAAAATTTCAGGGTGTCCTTTCTGACCTTACACTTGTCTTATCACATGATACATCTTATATCAGTTTATGAATTCAAGTCACATCATAAGATCTATACTGTTTGAGGTTTCCCCTTTGCGTAGACCTAGAATCTCTTTATGACAAGGGTTCCCACGGGACGGATACGCTGTGTAAAAACCATGCAGCGAATCCGACCTGGAACCCGCAGTACATTCCGTCTGAAAACCGCACCACATTGCTGCGGTAGGAAAGCCATTCATACTTACACCCTCTATCCCCTGGCGTCTGATCCGGCTTCCCTGGATGACGTTATGGGCCATGTGACGCTGCAGCCTGTGACTGGCAGGAGGACTGCAGGAAGAAGGCGGGCGTTCTGGCTAAGTATGATTTTTTTTTCCCGTAGTTGCGATTTTTTCAGCGTAATTGCTGAGAACACGCCACAAAATTCGCAACACTTGGCTTTCTGTTGCAGGTTTTGCATCCCCATTGAATTCAATGGGGAAAACCTGCAAAGGAAAATCACCAAAAAGGCAGCATAAATTGACACACTGCGGAATTAATAAATTGACCTGCGGTGCGGAATTTAACGTTTACGCTGCTATTTTTTCCGCAGCGTGGGAATGAGATTTTCTAAATCTCATCTACTTTGCTGCTACTGTAAACAATGCAGAATTTCCCCACAGAATTCTGTTACGGAAATTCCGCAGCATTTAAGCTACGTGGGAATCCGGCCTTAAATCTTTGCATTGGCTTTTCATAAAGCAAAGGAATCTGATCACTCAGACTACAAAGAGTGATGTTGATGATACATTACCCTGTAAGATCTGGCCTACGTGGTGAATGGTGCATCAAACATATCTTTAATTCAGTCAACGATGATGGTGAAACGAATAATTCAGATTTCTCAGCACGGGAGGCACAAAATTTAGTTACGGTTCAAGTCAGGTGGATGGTTTCTTGTTGCGGTTGTCAAAGACAGGGACAAGGGTGTGCCTCTCTGACACAGGAGTTTGGTGTAGTAGCACAAGCTGACTGCTTGCTTGACCTTGTGGGAAAGCTCCTTGCACAACCACTACTGTCCATGTGGTCACGCACTTTACTGTGGGGAGACTCCTGCCTCTCACCCACAACTAACTCCAGAACCTCTGCCACAGGCCCTACAATGTGCCAGTCACTTCTCCAGCTGCTCCTCAACAGCTTCCATAGCAGCTCCTCACAACACACACTCTTTCTCTGTATACAGCTCAGGTCCCACTCCTGCCTCCCAAGCACTTTGGCAGGAACTCCGCCATCTGAGAAAAGAGGAGCCACCTTAGCATGGCGTCATAGTGATCACACGCTGATATTATCACACTTTAAGATGCGGCAAATACAGTCAAAGATGGCATCTGGGCCGGCACAAAGAAATATAATACCTAAGTAGCCACTCACCATGCCACCTTTTACAGAAATAACAGTTTTTGTAAAATGCACAACAGAAACATAAATACAGACTTGGTGGCCACAAAAACAGAAATGCCATATGAACACAGTGGCCGGAGTGCCACCTAGTTGGGGTAAAGGCACATAACAACAGGCGCATGTCACATCACAGTGCATTAAATAACTCCAATAATAGTTACAATGCCACTCTGGTCCCAAAATACAATATAGTTCCCATTAAGGTTGGAGATTTCTCCCCCTCACCCATGCAACAGTCTATCCATTCTAGGCACTTCCTTAGATATTGGAGTGTAGGGGTAAAATAACTATGTGAAGAAAATGGGAAAAAATGACAAAGGTTCGCTCACCGCGTTTCCACTGCGTTATTCTCTGCGTTATGGTTTATTCTGTCATTTAAAAAACAGAACAGGTTCAAATGAAAATCCCGAGACCACGCTTATGCGTTTCGAACCTATGGGGTTCTTAATCATAGCTTGGTAAACCACTCTTAAGTTCACACACATATATATATATATATATATATATATACATACCCTATATCCCCGATCAGGTTATATCCTGTGGGGTGGGCCTAAACATTAACTGTTTCACAGTTGGATTGAATCTTACGGTTACATCGATATAACATTCTTTCTAAATGTACAACTGTATGTTCGTCATTTGAAAATTCAATAGTAATAACAAACATTAAACAATCATTGACTTAATGACAAGTAATATAGCAGAAGATAAAACATAATTTACAGAAGATTTTGCTCCTAATTACTCCCAGATCAATTAAGGTGTGATGTCGCATATGGGAAGAGTAAAGACCTTATAGGGCGTGTCATACACTAGCAGTCATTGAATATGTAAAGACACTTAGTTTCTGCATTGCAAAAATTATTTTACTAACAAAATTTCGTATTATAACAGAATATATCTCTAATTAATGATGTTTTGAAACATAGCGGTCAAACAGTAAATAGCCATTCGAATTGTCTAGTCCGTGGTGCTGAAGGATGATGGAAAGTATGTATCTAAATGGGACTGTTCCGTGGTGCTGAAAGACAGCTCCTCTGCAAATACAAAGAGACGGCATTTGACAAAAGACTACGGAAATATGTATGCATTGGAAACATTAATGTTTTTCATATTATTATAGAGATAGGAATGCATTTGATTTCGAAATGGAAAAATACATGTATATTTACAGATATAGTAATCTGACATACTATTAGAAAAAAAGACACGTTTTTTTTGTGGGTGAAAAATATGTCGGTGTATTAGGGACAATAGTTAATCCTGTGGACATTACATAGACCATTGCATCTAAATTTTTGCTGACTTCTTGCCCAATAATCAATTAATCGGCTTCAGGAGAAAATGTATATATATCAATTAGTAAATGTACATAAGATTGCTTCTGTAATTCATTCCTGTTGGAAACCGTGTGTCCAACTTTAAAATCCATAGTGCTTCCCTATTTAGAAAGAGCTTCCTCCAATCCCCACCTCTTTTAGGATTATATACCTTTTCCAAACCATAAACTTTTATTGTACTAGTGTCACGTTGGTGAAATTCTATGAAGTGTTTTACCAATCCCGATCCGTTTATTTTATCGGGATTCTTAATGTCGGCTAAGTGTTCTGCCACTCTTTTTTTCAAAGCTCTGATAGTGCATCCTACATATTGTAGGTTGCATTTTTCACAATGTAAAACATATACTATGTGTGTAATATTACAGTTTATGAAAATTTTTAAAGGAAAGGATGTGTTGTTAACCGAAAACCCGATCGGGGATATAGGGTATATATATATATGTGAACTTAAGAGTGGGTTACCAAGCTATGATTAAGAACCCCAGAGGTTCAAAACGCGTAAGCGTGGTCCCGGCATTTTCATTATAACCTGTTCTGTTTTTAAAATGACCGAATAAACCTTAATTTTTTACCAGAATGCTGGATACACCAATTTTTTGCCCACCTTCATTGTAAAATAACTATGTTACACTTTGTGCCAGATGATGGTGATGCAAATACTATATCTGGTCTGACCACCAAACAGCTACCAGAATTACTCACTGAGAAACCAATAGAAAAGTGGGGGATAGTGTTGCATGGACAGCATAACAGCCCCCCCCCCCACCCCTGGAAAATGACAGGGTGTGTAAGAATGTAAATTCTGCATTGCATTTTTTATAGGCCTCAACATGAACTATAGACTGCAAACTTACTGGGCAACATATTACAGCAACCATACACAATTTACTGACCTGACAAGCTGTCTAAGAATTGGCCCGGTTTAGAGGGGATTTTGATTATTCCGTAAAAGATTTTCTAAATATCATCTCAGAACAGACAAGCATGGTTTCCTCACTCAGGAGATCTAAGGACAAGCAGATGATGTGACATCTATTTGTCTTTAGGTCACGTATGTGTACATCTCTGGGAGTAGAAGAAAATTCGGTCTGTATAATTTACCCATCGTCACATAGCGATGTCTGGAATACGATTCTATTAAAATATAACCTTTATCGAATAATACAGCTACACAGACAGGTACCAATTATATTATAGCAAATTGTAAAAATTTCAATAGAACACACGAAAGCCAAACAAATAAACCAAAACAGCCCCTACAATGTCTCAGACGCCCCATAACAGTAATAACAGCAGCAAATATGTATAAAGTGTTTGTATCGCCACCAAGGGACGCACATAGAGTGCATGGCATGCACCCTGTCATAACTAGTCGTATATTCCCGTATTGAACTGTATGGGGCACGCATGGTGTTTATTTTAACTAGTAACGCAGCATATTTGTTCACTATTCCATGATGTTAAACAACAAAAATTGTAAAGAAAGCAAATGTACTCTGTGGGGGTAGTTATCAGATGTTTATTCAGAGGTGGAACCTGTGGTACATGGGCTGGACTGCCTCTATTTTTTAGATGAGGGGAAACAGTCGTGAAGGGCAACTCAAGTTATCAGTTTATTATTGGAAATAAAAATTCCCTTTAAAGGGAACCTGTCATCAGTATTTCACCTATAAACCAGCAGTACCTGGTGGTAGTAGGTGAAAAATAATTTCTATATAACCTATAATTATCTTCTAAGTCGGCTCTGTACCTTTAGTATTCCATTTTTTAGTGTTCCTGCACCGTATGCTAATGAGCAGAAAAGAGTCATATCTTCGTTCGAAAATAATCATATCTTCATTCCTCAAGCCTTTCCGAGTTTACCCCGCCACCTTACTTTTGATTGGCAGCTCCTCGCCTCCCCACAGCACACACAAAATCCAGCGCTTGCGCATCGTTGTCCTATTGTACATTCGCACAACGGGACACCATAGTGGCGCACGCGCAGTAACTATATTTGAGGCTCGGACAAAGCAGGGAAAGGTATTGGACCATGTATGACCGGCTCATGCACGCTATCTCAGACGAGATTTCGGCATTCAGGGCGGCCAGTTTTCGGCGGTGGGCGGGCATAAGAATTGGAACGAACGAGTCTGACAGATTATTAACATAAAAAGCTCAAAATGTTTGCAGATCATTATTTACAGTCAGAGGAGTACTTTAGGAGTGGCGATAACGGCAATGAACTTTTGACAGCAGCGGCCAGCGAGGGGTGAGTAGAGTTCAATAGGTGAAATGACGGTGAGAGGTTCCCTTTAATATTCTTTAATAACTTCCTTTAATTTTAATTAAAAAAAAATTTCCATCTTGCGTCTGAGGGTTGGGATGGGTATGGGAGGGGGGGGGGGCGGTAATTACTCCTCTTTGGGATCTAAAAAATGTAAAAAAAAATAGTTCAAATATTTTTTTGTAAAGAAATTGAATGTAGTTCTGTTCTACAAATTATGACACGAGTACGAGGATTACTAGAATATTGCTCTAGATATATATACATAACTTCACCATCGTGGGGTCATGAGTCAGTGGCAACTTTGATCAATTTCCTATTTGTTTATCTAACTGTTTCAATGAAAGTGAATGTCTGACATGAATCATTGAGAAAGCTGGTGAGTACATTTGTCTCTCAGGCTCGGTCTTCATATGTAAGGAGTCAACAGATGGATGATCATTCTGTATTATTTATACTGCTGGGAAATAGGGCCAGGAGTTGAATCTGTACAATAAAAATAAGGATCAAGAGAGAGGGACAAAGAGAAAACACATTTCCTCCGAGTGGCGATGAACTTTATTTCATCTCACTCTACGGTTACTGTAAATTTCGCTATGAACAAAAAGAAAACATATGCAGTTGTAGGTCATCAGGGAGCTTACAATATAAAATAATAAAAGAAGGTGAAGGTAAAAAGAGAATTCGAGATGGAATGAGGGAGCGGAGTGCTAAAAAGTTATCCAACAGATTATCAGGGTTGTTTGTTTGTTTTTTCTTTAAGCAAATTTCTAACATTTGTGTTGGTAAAGGAAAATATTAAAAAGTTAACTTCAGGGGCATACATACTAGTAAGGGGGCTCTATAAAAAATATTAAAATGGAGCCCCTTCTTGTGGTGGTTAACATTGCCACAACCCTAACCACCTGGGACAAGAAGACTTGGTGCATGTTGGCCTCAATCGCCTTTCTTTCCATGATTAACCCCTTAGTGATCACCAATACGCCTTTTCATGGTGGTCACTAAGGGGCCTTAGGCTAGGCCGTCGCCTTTTCAAAGCGGCCCAGTCTAAGCCCTGCACGGGTGCCCCGTGCAGGCTGAAGCCGGGGCTCAGCTGTCTGATGACAGCCGGACTCCTGCTTCAACGACCGAAGTTTACTTCGATCTCGGCCGTTTAACCCGTTAAATGCCACGGTCATTAGCGACCGTGGCATTTAACTTGTTTGCTCTGTCACCCATCGGCGGCCCGCAAATGCAATCGCGGGCCTCCGATAGGGTGCCATAGCAGCCGGGGGCTTGATAAAAGCCCCCAGGTCTTCCCTGGGCATATGCCTGTTAGGACATATGCCTAAGGCCAGAGACACATCCTAAGGCCGGATTCACACGAGCGTTTGCGTTTTGCGCGCGCAAAGGGTCCGTGTGTCATCAGCATATGGTGCGTGGCTGCGTGATTTTTGCACAGCCGGCATCATGATGACACTCTGGTTTTAGGTTTACAAACAGAAAAGCACGTGGTGCTTTTCTGTTTTCATTCATTGTTTTTACTGCTGTTGCGCAAATCATGCGCGGCACCCGGAAGTGCTTCCGTGTGCCGAGCGCGATTTGCACGCACCCATTGACTTCAATGGGTGCGTGCAGCGCGAAACACGGGCAAATATAGGACATGTCGTGCGTTTCACGCAGAAGACATTTGTTGCGTGAAATTCACTGACAGTCTGAACGGCCCCATTCAGTAACATAGGTCCGTGCGACGTGCGTGAAAATCACGCGCATAGCACAGACGTATTATATGTTCGTGTGAATAAGGCCTAATAGATTACCTGTCAGATTTACATTGACAGGCAATAATGCTCTGGTATACTAAGTATACCAAAGCATTATAGCAGCAATCTAAAGATCGCATAGTAAAGTCCCCTAGTGGGACTAAAAGAATAAGTAATGTGAAATAAAAATTAATAAAAATTACAGTAAAAAAAAACAAAACTTTTTTTTCCATAAAATGTGGTTTTATTTTTTTAAAGTGTAAAAAAATTAAAGTACACATATATGGTATCGCCGTGACCGTAATGACTCAAACAATAAAGTTAATATGTAATTTAAACCACAAGGTGAACAGCGCAAACAAATAACGCAAAAAACAATAGCAAAATGGCAATTTTTTTCCATTGCCCCCCAAAAGAAGTCATAATAAAAGTTAATCAATAAGTCCCATGTACCCCAAAACAGTAGCAATCAAAACTACATCTCGTCCCACAAAAAAAAGCCCCAAAAAAATCACATTGATGGAAAAATAAAAAAATGACGGCTCTTGGAAAGCGACGATGCAAAAACAAATAATTTAAGTTCAAAAGTGTTTTTACTGTGCAAAAGTCATAAATCATAAAAAACCTCTACATATGTGATATCACCGTAATCGTACCGACCCATAGAATAAAGGTAACGTGTTATTTACGCCGCACGGTGAACGGCGTCATTTTTAAACGCATAGAACAATGGTGGAATTTCTGGGTTTCTTTCTATTCCCCACCAAAAAAAGTTAATAAAAAAATGATTTTGTACCCGAAAATGGTGCCATTAAAAAGTACAACTAATCCCGCAAAAAACAAGTCCTCATACAGCTATGTCAACAGAAATATAAAAAAGTCATAGCTCTTTGAATGCGACTATAGAAAAACAAAAAAAAATAGCTTTGTCATTAGGGCCTAAATTAGGCTGGTCACCAAGGGAAACCAAGGGTTAATTCCTCACTCATGTTCTCATGTTTGCAAGACCTGTTTGAGATGGGAACCCTGAACAGGTTATATATTCAAGAAATCAGCAGCACAACCAAGTACGTTTCGCCAGTAGGCTCTGATAAGCCCCCAGTCATGGGTGGTGCACGCAGTAAAAAGTACCCCAGGTCCAAGGGCAACAACCAATATGCAAGTCTCAGAAAGGAACTGCAGCACTCGAGATAATCCAACGAAGTGTATTTGATTTATTCACCAATACTTTCAATAGAATGGCGCATACATATTTATACCAGTCATTATATTCACCCGGAGCATTTAACTAATAGTATCTAGACCTATTTATATATTTTACCGAACTGGCCTTTCATTATTGGGCTCTATTTCACCTTTCATATTACCCCCTTACTGGAGAACCAATCACGGTCCTATGTAATATATAGGTCATAGTTCTCACTTATCAATACTCTAGCCTAGAAATTACCAACATATTTCATAGAAAAAGTGCAAATATGCATAAAAGTAAACTGCATTCCGCATATTTATTGTTCACATCAATTGATCATTAAGCGATAGGTTCCATGCTATATTCTTGGTCTGTATCTCTTCATATTTATTAATACCCTATTCAAAATACATTATTAGAGATACCATCCCATCCATACACTATATATATATAAACAACAGAAGCTAAGTAACTATTCTAAAATTTTATATTCCAAGCTCTCATATTCCATCTGCCCCATCTAGGACACAAGGCTAATCAAGCCATAAGTTTAAAGCTTCTCACCAAGCTTTGTAGGTTCAGTCCATATGTGCTTGCTCCTTGCACCCTGGTAAATTCAGGCTTTGCACTCCCAGTCTCGTCTTTGTGCAAAACAACCCACTCCACACTGCTCTCTGGCAGTCTTCTTCATTAGTCTCTCTGGACACACCTGGACTCCAGGTTCAGGTAGACAACACCAGACATGGAGTATGGAGCGACCTTCTTACATATTCAGTCACCCATAAAACCAGGACCCAAACTCGTTACTTACATTACTGAGACAAGAAGCCTCAATGACACATATCTGCCATCTTCTACTTTACCCACTGATTGTTTACATATCCCTCCCTCTGCCAAAAGCCAAGGGGCTTGGCACCTGCTGCCACCAAACAGTGGACCCTTGACAGTGTATCTGCATTTACATGTAATTTACATGGCCCATGTTCCACCACAAAATCAAAGTCCTGTAATGCTAGGAACCAACGTGTCACCCTAGCATTATTTCCCTTATTTTGACTCATCCACTTCAAGGGTGCATGGTCTGATACAAGCCTGAACTTTCTGCCAAGCAAGTAATCTTAAAGAGTCTAATGCCCACTTGGTTGCCAGACACTCTCTTTCTACAGTAGAGTAATTTTTCTCACGAGTTGAGTTTTCTGCTCATGTACATGACTGGATGGCTCTTCTCCATTAGTTTCCTGAGACATGACAGCCCCTAACCCAACTTCTGATGTATCGGTTTGTATTATAAACTCTTTTGAAAAATCTGGTGCTGTCAACACTTGCTGTCTACATAATGCCATTTCCAACTCCCTAAATGCTTTTTCTGCCTCAGCGGACCATTGTATCATAACCGACTTTTTACCTTTTGTAAGATCAGACAAAGGAGCTGCTATACTGGTGAAGTTAGGCACAAACCGTCTGTAATAGCCAACAATGCCCAAGAAAGCCCTCACTTGCTTTTCTGTAAGGGGACATGGCCAATGTTGTATTGCCTCTACCTTATTGACATGTGGTTCAATCATACCTCTTCCTACAATGTAGCCCAAGTACTTCGCCTGTTCCATGCCAATGGAACACTTTTCTGGGTTGGCAGTAAACCCCGCAAGTGAATCTAACACGGCCTGAACCTCACTTAAATGGCTTTTCCAATCAAGGCTAAAGATCACAATGTCATCTAAGTAGGCCGCTGCAAATTCCTTGTGTGGAATTAATATTTCATCTATTTCCCTTTGAAACATGGAAGGGGCTCCTTTCAACCCAAAAGG
The DNA here is from genome assembly GCF_050947455.1 of Rhinoderma darwinii. Taxonomy (NCBI): domain Eukaryota; kingdom Metazoa; phylum Chordata; class Amphibia; order Anura; family Rhinodermatidae; genus Rhinoderma; species Rhinoderma darwinii. Next base: position 51,886,696 of record NC_134699.1, read on the forward strand.
CATTCTGATATACTGAAGCCACCCATCTGGAGTAGAAAAAGCAGTTTTTTTTCTCGAGCCTCTTTTGCCAAAGGTATTTGCCAATACCCTTTTGTGAGGTCTAGAGTTCTTATGTATCTAGCCGGTCCTAACCTTTCAATTAGCTCGTCCACCCGGGGCATAGGGAAGGCATCCATTTTTGACATCTCATTAAGTTTCCGAAAATCATTACAGAAGCGCCAGCTTCCATTTGGTTTAGAGACTAATACAATTGGGCTAGACCACTCACTTTTGGATTTTTCAATTATCCGTAACGTTAACTTTCTCTGGATTTCTTGTGAGATAGCCCCTCTACGGGCTTCTGGAATCCTGTAAGGTTTTACCCTTCACTTTTACCTGTGGCTCAGTAATGATATCATGTTCAATAACATTAGTGCAACCCGGCAAGCTAGAGAACATGTCCTTATTGTGTTGCAAAAATTCCTTACTCTCCTTTTTTTGAGAACAAGACAAAATATCAGGAATTTTCACCTTATGGAATTCTGGGTCAGGACCAGGTGCAGAGCAAGCTAGTGCTGGCAGGGACTCCCTTTCTATCCAAGGTTTAAATCGAGTTTACATGATATATTTGCACTGGTTTCCTTTTGCCTGGCTGATGCACTCTATAATTGACATCTCCAACCTTTTTCCAGGATCTCAAAGGGTCCCTGCCACTTAGCCAAAAACTTGGTCTCAACAGTAGGCACAAGTATTAAGACCCGGTCCCCTGGCTTGAACCCCCAACTTCTAGCAGAGTGGTTGTATATACTGCATTGAGCTTCTTGGGCGCTCTTTAGGTGTTTTTTCACTATTGGCATCACCTTAGAAATTCTTTCCTGCATTTCTGCAATATGATCAATTACACTTTTATATGGGGTGGCTTCAGACTCCCATGTCTCCTTAGCTACATCAAGCAGACCACGAGCGTGCCTACAATATAGCAACTCAAATGGGGAAAGCCCTGTAGAGGACTGCAGTCGCCCCCCTCCTTCTAACGATTTAAATGCCCCGGTCGCTATTGACCGCGGCATTTAATGGGTTAAACAAGCGGGATCACGCTCGTTACTGTGACGTGTCTGTTGTAATATACAGCCGACACCCACATCGTATGGAGCATATTCCATACTTCCCCTACCGGGCTATGACGTATGGATACGTCCAATGTCGGGAAGGGGTTAAAGTCAGTGTAAAAAAGTACTTTTATTGTCCTAGTAGCCGTATGCAAGTTAGTTATCAAGTATCTGCCAAGATCTCTGAAGGTGTCCTGTGGTATCTGGCACCAAGACATTAGCTGCAGATTCTTTAAGTCCTGTTAGTTGTGATGTTATGCCTCCATGGATCAGCATGTTTTTTCACCAATCTTCCCGATCGAACTGAGACCTGGAGAAATTGAAGGCCAGGTCAACAAGTTCAACTCTTTCTTATATTCCTCAAACCATTCTTGATCAATTTTTGCAGTGTGCAATTATCCTGCTGAAAGAGGCCACTGCCATAAGTGAAAAGGTGTGCTTGTTCTCCAATAATGTTTAGGTAGGTGGTACGTGTCAAAGCAATATTGATATGAATGTCAGAAACCAAGGTTTCCCAGCAAAACATTACCTAGAACATCACACTGCCTACACCGGCTTGCGTCCTTCCCATAGTGCATCCGGGTACCATCTCTGCAACAGGTAAGCGACACACACCCGGCCTTCTACATGATGTAAAAGAAAACATGATTCATTAGACCAAACCACATTCTTCCATTGCTCAATGGTCCAGTTCTGATGCTCATGTGACCATTGCTTTCGGCAGTGGACAGGGGTCAGCATGGGTACTATGACCAGCCTGCGACTATGCAGTCCCAAATGCAACAAGCTGTTATGCTCTGTGTGTTCTGACACCTTTCTATTTTAGCCAGCATTCATTTTTTTTTAGCAATTTGTACTACAGTAGATCTTCTATGGGTTTGGACCACACGGGCAAGCCTTCACTACCCAAGTGCGTCAATGACCCTTGGATGCCCATAACCTCGTCACCAGTTCACCAGTTGTCCTTCCTTGGATCCCTTTTGGTAGGTACTAACCACAGCATACTAGGAATTCCCTCCTGTTTTGAGAAAGTATCAGTATTTGTAAGCCAAAACCAGGAGTGGGTCCAAAATATGGAAAAGGTACACATTTTTCCATTATACTTTTTCTCTGTGAAAAGTTCTGCTTGAGTATTACGTGTGCAAATAAAGGCTTTTTAACATCAATTTATGTCAAATTATGTTAAAATCTGTCAACCTTGTGTGACCTTTTAACAGCCGTCATTAAAATCCGGATCCTCAAATAGGAAGCGCTTATATCTGTTGTTCTAAACTAAAAAGTGCCGCCTCTGATCTCACACTAGGCCACATTGAAGATGAAATAAAATCCTATTTTTAATGTTCCAGCCTACCGTTTGCATGCTTAAATTGCGGACTATGTTTTGCTTTCATTTTTTTAATCAGAATTCTCGCACCGACAAATGACACCTTAGACACAGATTAATAGGCGCTAATCGCATATTAAAAAGTGCTGATGTCAATCTCAGCACGCGGCAGGATCTTCGGTCTCAAAGCAGAACATTTGTAAATCAATTTCCAAATCCTTTCCATAAAAGTCTATTTTTAATCACAGTCAGTGGAAACCACGCTATAATTTTTTAAAATCCTGTTCTATGCACAATGTCAATCAATGACATTACTGCCAATGTTGGCATCCTGCAAATTCCCTTAATCCTTTCATGTGGCTGTACAGCTGGACTTATTGTATTGTAATGTCATTTAAATTTTAAATGATTAGAACTAAGAGACAGAGTTAAAATGAGCGGATTCGCTCCTTTATTCTTTACTTTGGTTTTGTAATAATTGAGGAGTCTTTAATATGTACCCGGAAAGCGAGGTGTATGTTGCAGTCATCTCTTTGCCGGCCCCATCCTGATGAAGGGCCAAATAGGGCTCGAAACATTGCACATTGTAAATGTTTTCAACAAATAAATATTGTTCAATCTTTGTGGTTATCAGTATATTTTGATTTCCTGCATATCATCCGGAAGTGTTTCCTTTAAAATTAGACATTGACAGTGGGTCTACCGGAACATGCAACTTATATAAAGATACCATACCTATGTGCGTGCTGCCATATTCAGTCTACTATAAGAGCTTGATTATAGAGGGCAGAAGGGGCAATTGCCCATGGGTTTTTACCACCTAGTGGTCTTCACTGCCAGTTCAATCCAGTACTTCCCAGATAATTTAGTCAGACATGGGAGTATTAAAGAAGACCTTCAGTGGAAACGCAACTTTTCATATCTGCATTCCCCCACCTGACTGTATACCACCCTCTACACTTCTTTTATGTATTCTGTATTTACTATTTGAACTGCTGCCTTGTCTGTGCTTTAAAAAAGCCTCCATCTTGATTCTTCGATTTCCCCAGCTTTCTCTTCCTCTCTGCTTTGTTATCAATCCCATTATGCTTCAGAACAGCATCACATGACCAGCTAAAGACCATGCCATTTCTGCATGCTGGGGGACACTGTGATTATAATTCTCTCTATATTCTCCTAAATAAGAGAAACTTTAAGTATACAGACAGGGAGGCTGCACTATATTCTTCTACATTATATCTGTGTGACAGGAACCTGTCTAAGTATCAGTGGTAGCTGATGATAGAAGTTTCTGCCCCCGCCCTGTGTTATACTAGTGGGGTACAGGAACTGCTGTAGCCTGTGATTGGTGACACATAGATCTCCATAGACCCAAGTAGAGAAAGTAGTCACCGAGCCGGATTCACACTGCTGCTAAGCAACCACCCCGGCCTGATATATAGAGATAGAAGCAGCAAGAAAAATAATAGGAGACATGGAATACCATAATGGAGCACAACAATATAAGACTACAGCTCTGTTCACACTAACATTTGGGGTTCACTTGGGGTTTCCATCAAGCTTCAAACAGGGCAGTCTGCCACACTATTCTTGCTGTAATAAATACCCTAATACTGGTGAACCCCATTTAAATCAGTGAGGTCCGTTAGCGTAAATTTGGATAAGATGGGAAATGGATCTGTTGCAGCGGTCATGGCTCCATTATTAACAGAAGCTATGTATGAACAGAGCCTAACTTAGGAAGAATGACTACACTTAGCTAGAACTGGAGTTCAGGGTGAAGTGACTGCTACCGTGTGGCACTGTGAGGAGGGTGCCCTACCAAGTTCTTTGTACAAGGGCTTGTATTAAACTTTATTTGCTACTATCTGCTATAATGTAAGTGTCAGCATGATCATCATAGGTTCTTGACTTGGCTATTCGTTGCGGGTTTTACATCCCCATTGAATTCACTGCACGTCAATTTATGAATGTTTTCGCTGCAGATTTTTTTCTGCAGGGTGTAAATGAGATTGGTTGAAATCTTATTCATTTTGGTGCTTTTGTAAATGTAGCAAAATTCCTGCTCAGAATTCTGTTGCGGAAATTCTGCAACGTTTACGCTACATGTGAACGTAGCCATACAGTCAACTGCTGCAGGGTTATCTATGGAAGGATTTTCTCTGCCTAAAAGCCTTAATAGTATTTTTCTGCACAGGCATAATAAACTGGTATATATATTATATATATATATATATATATATATATATATATATATATATATATATATATATATATATATATATATATATTCATTTGCCAGTACATTATAAATAGAAAAAAGTTCAAAAGGAGAAAAAGCCTAAAAATTTTTACAGCTCATCTCAGATAGCTTCACCTACATGAAAATAAAATGTGTTTGCAAAATAGCAATACAATTATTCTAGCTATTTGAGCAAGTACAGCACCCACATTTTCCTACAGTAAAAGGGTTCGATTATAAACTTTATGTCATACTGCAGTCTCTGTCCTTCTTGGGGTATGTTCACACATTGCATTTTTTTTTGTCGTTTTTATGTAAAAATAATAGGAACATATATTTATCTCATTTTTACCGAAAATCAAATGCACAAAAAAATAAAAAGGAGGAAAAACCATGACATAAATATCACTGGCGCCTTTATTGTTGCATTGTATACTGGATGGATGAAAGAAGTTGCGAGATAGATAGATAGATAGATAGATAGATAGATAGATAGATAGATAGATAGATAGATAGATAGATAGATAGATAGATAGATAGATAGATAGATATGAAATAGATAGATAGATAGATAGATATGAGATAGAGAGATAGATAGATAGATAGATAGATAGATATGAGATAGATAGATAGATAGATAAATAGATAGATAGATAGATATGAGATAGATAGATAGATAGACATGAGATAGATAGATAGATATGAGATAGATAGATAGATAGATAGATAGATAGATAGATAGATAGATAGATATGAAATAGATAGATAGATAGATAGATAGATAGATAGATAGATAGATAGATAGATAGATAGATAGATAGATAGATAGATAGATATGAGATAGATAGATAGATAGATATGAGATTGATAGATAGATAGATAGATAGATATGACATAGATAGATATGACATAGATAGATAGATAGATAGATAGATAGATAGATAGATAGATAGATAGATAGATAGATAGATAGATAGATAGATAGATAGCAAAACAGAAGATCCAGCAGCACCGGTTAGAAACCGCACCAGGAGAGGGGGAAGAAGGCACGGCTGGCGGACTAAACCACAGGGTGAACAGGTCCAGACAACAAATGAGGAGGGGACCAATGGAGCTGAGGAAACGATAGTAATCAATATCTCCTCTAAGGTACTGACTGAGGCTCAATCGTTACTTTTGAACAAGGGTCTTTCATTTTGCCCAGCAGCATGTACTGACTGGTTCAAGATTGAAACTGATTTGTTTCGTTTCTTTAGGTCTATTAAACTAAAATGGTGGTTTTCTGAGAAACTTAGGGATATGCCTGTCAGGAGTTCAGAATTAAATCTTAAACAAGTTGGTCTGTCTAAAGGTAGCAAGTTTACACCCTCGTCTAGTATGCCTGCTATTGAGGCTTTTATTTCTGCGGTCAAAAACTATATTGAGGCTATAAAAATGTGCCCTGATTTTTGCAATAAATATGCACATCCTAACTTAACCACAAAAGAATTTGAGGCCCTTAATGAGCTAGTTAAGGATACAAGTATCACGATCAAACCGGCCGATAAAGGTGGTGCGGTTGTGGTCATGGATACTGTCTTATATGTGAATGAGATATGGAGACAATTGTGCGACCCCATAGTGTATAAACGTATCCCGCAGGATCCGAAATTTGAGATCAGCAGGGAGATTAAGGTGATTTTGGACAAGGCGAAATGTGGTGGTATTATTGATGACAGTTTGGTAGATTATCTCACTATTGACCATCCTAGGACCCCGGTTCTTTATTCACTTCCTAAAATTCATAAAGCATTGACCAATCCCCCTGGCCGGCCCATTGTGTCTGGTACAGATTCTATTTTTTGCCACATAGCCATGTTCCTTGATAGGATTCTTAGACCTTATGCCGTAGGGGCTAGTTCATACATCAGGGATACTTCAGATTTTTTGAAAAAGCTTGAGTGTGTCTCTGTACCGACTAGTAAAGATATTTTACTTGTATCCTTTGATGTCACTAGCCTGTATACTGTCATAGATCACACTAGGGGGCTTAAAGCTGTGGAGAATTTCTTAAACTTGTCCAATTTTTCGTCTGACTGTCGCATATTTATTTGACAGCTACTGAATATCATACTGAGACGTAACTACTTTTTGTTTGGGGATGATTTCTTCCTGCAATTACAGGGTACTGCAATGGGTCCAACATTGCCCCAACATATGCCAACATTTTCAAGCGTACCTTGGAAGAATCATTTGTCTATTTGTCCCACCATTTTGAGCATGTTGTCAAAGATATATTGATGATATTTTTTTGATATGGACCGGAGACCTTGCAATGCTGCAGGAGTTTCATATTTTTCTGAACTCAATTGATGAGGGGGTTAAATTTACACTGGTTTACTCAGATACGGAAATACAATTTCTCGATGTATTGGTTAAGATTAAAGATGACAGCTTTAGCACTGAACTCTTTGTTAAACCTACTGACTGCAACAATCTGCTCTTGTTCCCCAGTAGTCACCCGTGGAAGATGGTAGAAAGTTTACCCACCAGTCAGCTGATGCGGGTCAAGAGGGTTGCTAGTGACACAGTTATCACTGAGAAAACACTTGATATGATGACTAATCGTTTTAAGAGACATGGTTACCCGATTAGACTATTAAATAAGCATAGATCAAGGGTAGGGGACCTGGATAGGAAGACACTTCTAGAATCTAGGGGCTCACGGTCAGATATATGTCGTATTCCCTTTGTCTCAACATACACTGAACGAAGCAAGGATATTGCTAATGTTATCAGATGACATTGGCCTATGCTGAGCAACTGTCTCCCTCAAGTTACTGAGTTCACCAACCAACCGCTTTTTTCATATCGTAGACCCCCCAGTCTCAAGGATAGATTGGTCAGAGCAGATACTGGTCCGATTAGAGCAAAGAAACAGATGTACTTGACCAAACCCAGGTTTGGCTGTTTTCCATGCCTAAGTTGTGTCAATTGCAACCTAATGCAAAATGGGTCTACCTTAGAGCACCCCTCCACAAGCAGACTATTCCATATCAGACACTATCTCACATGCAATAGTGACTTCGTGGTCTATGTTCTCCAGTGTCCCTGTAAACTCCTTTATGTAGGTGAAACCACCTTGGACCTTAAGACTAGACTCAGTCAGCATAGGTACACTATTAGGAAGAGGAAGTTGGATCTTCATGTATCTAAACATTTTTCCGATTTAGGGCATACCGAATGACAACTGAGATTTTGGATTATAGACCATATCCCGCCACCTAGAAGGGGTGGTGACAGGACTAAGCTCCTAAAATTAAGGGAGCTACAATGGATAGGGAGGCTCGATACTCTAAAACCAAAGGGTTTGAACGTGGATTTCGCATTGGGTATCATCGGTGGTACATGTAGACATCCTTTTCCGTATAGTTGACATGATAATAGAATTTTATTGAATTGATACTAATCATTCTTTTTTTATTGTAGATGAAGTCACATCTATCTGGATATCATTCCTGTGGACTCATTGAATCATTGATCTATGTCTTCTGTATGGCTGGTTACCCTGTGATTGTGTTTTATGGTACTAATTCTGAAATTATAATGATGCTGTCTAGACGTGAGTGAGATATGAGTTGGCTATAGGCTTGCATAGTCTCCTATTGCTCCGACCCATTATGACACAAGTGCTCTCCAGTTGTGTCCCTCATACACGCTTATTGATAGATTTTGAGATGTTTGGGAATGCACTAAGACACATGTGTGTGGTATCCACACACATATAAGTGCCAGTGCTTTCCCTCATTTGGTGGCATATGTCTGCTGATAGCGGACAAGTGACCTCCTCCCGTCCCTATATTCTAGATAGAGTGTTATTCTCCCTTCACTGGATTGTAGCCGCTCGGTGTCTGGGTCCTGGTGATTTTTATGCTCCGGTGCCTGCCTCCCTGTTCTATCCTCAGCTAGTGTGCGTTTAGTCCCTATCTATATATTCATTGTTTTAAACAATTTGTTATAGGCACAACGCCAATGCCATTATCCTTACCTCCTTTTTGCCAGTATCCAAGATGGCGTCCGTATGTCTTGATGCGCAGTGCGCACGCGCCAATTATGTCACGCATCCGGGTCACCTCTGTTCCTAGCCATACTTCCGCGCATGCGCAGTTGCGCCTCGTGGACGCCGCCATTGCGGCTGTATGATCGTGTCTCCTCAGGTGATATCAGTTTTAATTCAATGCCACTTTCCTTTTTTCACTTTGGTTACACAGGTGCATGTATCAATAATGATTGATACTTTACACTATCTCGATAATTTATTGTGTATGGTTTCACTGTATACTGTTTGGTCACTGTTGTCTCTATGCTCTTCTTACATTGATTTATCACAAATGTAATTTTTTACACTAACTCTGTATTTGACATTGTATGTACATGATTATTGTTTTTGTATTTGCTGATTGGCACCTTGCTTTATACTACTGTGTGTTCACATGTCTTTTGCTTGAGAGAGGCTCTAGTGGATAGAGCTGAAACGTCGCACATGGGGCAATAAAGTACCCTCTTTTTTCACTGAAATCTATGGTGTGCTGCCTATTTTTTGGATCTCTAGATAGATAGATAGATAGATTACATATTTGTCAAATTATTAGGCTTTAGTGTGTTTAGCTGTACTGTATTTTTGCATTTGTTGTCCAGATATTTAAAATCAAATTACTGAATTCTTTTCCACAAGGTATTAAACAGCAGAAACCCCATCACATTTAAACTCTGTCACTTGTTTTCATAGGTGGCCTGATAAACATTTCACAAAATCCTATTACATCCATGAATAAGAATTTCCACAGCATGTGCCACTAATAGGAATTGTAAATGCAAGCGTTCTAGTCCTATCCCTTCAGTTTAATACTGGCAATTACCAAGGTAGCCTAATTCAGCACACGCAGCCCCTGTGGCTTTATGCACAATATGATCTATTAGTGGTTTTTATGTCTGCCCCATCTTAGTGTAACCAATCTCTCACAAAAATTAAAAATAAAATTGTGCTTGCCAAGCTCTGGGAGAATTAATCTAGCCATAATACATAGCGAAGACTGCACAAGTACAGTAATAATTGAAGAGCTAATTAATGAAAGTCAATTAACATTGACACTGGTACAGATGACATCGGTGTAGTATTAAAGATGAATATTCACAAGCATCCATTACGCACGCCAACAGGGCCTGGACGAGGGGTAGGTAAAGGGAGGTACCCTCCAAGGGCACCATCTTGCCACACTTATGGACGCTTACATGCAGCGGAGCGGACATCACCTGTCTATACGTACCTGACCCTACCTATGCGTAAGCCTGTGACTTAGCAGTCATGTTCTGAGTATATCACTATCTGCTATGATATGTATTGCACTTCTGCCTACTTATAACCTGTTACCTATGGAGACATTGTTCTCTTTTCACTTACATTTTGAGGAATGGTGTACTACTGCTATGATGATCTGTAATTAGATGCTTACTGTAATAGTCATATAGCTACCCCTGGATGATAGGTAGCAACAATATTTGGTGCGGTCTCTGCTTATTATACTAGAGTTGTCTCTTTATGTTATTTTAATTATTTACAGTGTTTGTGTAATAAAGATTTATACTTTTATATATACATTGGCGTTAAAGGCTCTTATTTGTCTCTTTGTGGTATATGGCTTACAGTTAAGGTGGTATTACATGGCCCAACAGGGGCCGTATAAACAAGCGCCGATCAACCAGACAGCTCGTTGATCGGCGCTCGTTTGCTCCTTTCACACGGAGCAATGATTGGATATGTATAGGGATGAGCGCTCGTTACTCAGATTGCTCGTCCCCGTTTACACAAGAAGATCTGCTGCCGACTACTATAATAGTTTCGGCATTTGAAGCGATACAATCAGCCGAAGAACGAGCGTTTTCCCGTTCATCGACTGATCATTGCCCTGTTTACATGGGCAATTATCGTGAAGGAGCGTTCTGTGAACGCTTCTTTGCCCGATAATTGGCCGGTGTAAAAGGGCCCTTAACCTTTCACAAGTAGTAGCAAAACTATACCTATTCAATGTCGAGCCGGAAAAGCGAATTTAAAATCTTTGGTTGGCCTACTACATAACTATTCTTGATCTAAAAAAAAAAAGAGTACTGACAGGTGCCATTAAAGGGTTTGTTTATGCAGACAACTCTCTTACTATAAGAGCCGCTGTGGTGATGAGCTGTTGCAGGTCCGGCTCCCGAGACTTGCAGCAAACAGCTGATTCTGTAGGGGCTACTTTATGGCTGTCCATGTAATACATAAATGACTGAAGTCTGCCAAAGTGAGAGCTGCTACTTGTTTCCACTCTGGCTCATAGAGAAGAGTCCATAGTGGGGGCCCCTCTTTATAACATCCATATTCCCTAATGGGACAACATTTTTAACAAAATGAGCAGATGCTTTCAGTTTACGGTACGCCTTCTCTATTTACGAGAGTGTGGGGTACGAGTATGAAAAACATTTTTAATTTTCTCCATCTATGCTGGGATATGATCACTGAATGTTACAGGCCCTAAGCCTGAGGCTGCGCTATTGAGAGACTCTGACTACAAGATTTCTTCTTCTGATTTCTGTCAGGTCCAAAATTACGCTGGAGACCTTATGCGGATACCAAATACATTACTACTGTCCCCACATAAACATACTATTTCAGTAGTGCAGCCTCAAGTTCTAAGGCCTGTAATTTTACAAGATATGAAAAATTCTGCTTCACATTTTTAATGTACCTTAAAGGGTTTTGTGGATCTTTAATTCAATTGTAGCATAATTCCCCTAGTTATTCTGTGTCGCTCCCACACTGCTGGTCCTTCTTGTCACCTGTACCCAGCAGGGGGAAGGTGCAAAGGTTGTTGTTGCAAGAGGGTCCTAAAGCCTGATGGTCTCCATTAGGACCCTCTGCCACTTATAAGTAGACCAGCATTGTAAATGCCGCATTACAGATGTTGCATTGAACCCCAGGAACATCAAGTTATGCCTCTGATGCCTAGTTTTCTTTAAATTTTCCTTTGTTTGCCGGCTTTATATGTATGAAATATTATGCATTTAGTAGTAGATGTATTTGAAGAAACATCATGATAAAGTAAATGCATTTTTGTATTACATTTCTGTAACCGAATGTCTCATTATTGAGTATTCAACAGTTTGCACAATCTTATTCCTTTTTTTACATTAAAAGAAAATCAAAAGTATACGTCTTGGAAAACAACACACTGGCAACACTCAGCTGCACTTTGTATTGAAATCACTTGACATTCATTTGTACCAAGGGTTTTCTTAATGCAAAATGGCCAATAACACAACTTCCAACTGTGAATTAATAATAAAACAATTGCACCAGCGGGTTTGGTAAAAATTGAAACACTGTGATTTATTGGTTTCTGGCCTCAGCAGGACCTTACAATACAGCGACATGTTACATTAATCCCCAGCAGAGGATATTACATGGGCTCACAAAAAGTAATAACAAAACTAGATTTGCAGTTGAACCGCTTGGTCCTGGCAATAAAAAAGTTATCAATGAAGTAGCTTAGCACTCAATGGCTTGGTGATCTCAAGAGGGTTTAGGCTCGAAAGGTTTCCTGTCCACAGATAAAAAAGAAAATAGAATATAACAAGTTTTTGGCAAAACTACATTATATAATTGCCAAATATATAGGATACTTTCATATCTGTACAACCGCTTGGAGTCTGGTGCCCAGAGGTTTATACCAGTGATGGCCAAATGTAGGTCGCAATCTACTGGTAAACCTTAAAGTGAGGACCAGTAGAGCCTAATGTTGGGCCATTCTCCTGCTGGTTTTAATATAGAAGTGGGAAAACTGCCTCCTCATAGGTTTGTGTTTCAATGTTTTACCAGCCTTTTTTTGAGAAAATATCATTGGCGAGTCATATAGGGACTTGTCAGTCTTGACCATTGCTATGCCATAGCTGGTGTGGGTCTCACACGCTCCCTGACAGCTAATATATACTCTAGTAGAGGGCAGGGAAGCACGACTATGTATGACAAAAGCATAGATGTTCAGCAAGTGCATAAAGAATGAATTGTAGCTGCTATCACTTTTATGGGCACACTGGGCCATCTCAAAAGGGGTCTACTTTAAAGTTACATCAATGTCCTCCTTCTGCCACATGTAGTTGTCCATGATCCCTTAGTAGATTTACAAAAATAAATCCCATACCGATAAAGTTTGGTCGTTCCTGGTATATACTATGTCAAGTTCCTAAAGTTCCTGGAGCCTAGTGACAAATAGCTTACCCATTCTCTTGTGCATAGTGATATATATATATATATATATATATATATATATATATATATATATATATGTATATATTATTATCCATAGGCATAGCTTTATGTCTGTGGATTGCTTAGTTTCGAGCCCTGGAAGGGCAGTTTTACAAATAGTTCTCAATACTTAGTGCCTAGAGGAATATATGGTTGCCAACTGGTAATTATCACAACATTACATTTTTTATTCTTATTCAGTATTTTTTTAACATGAGAATCCAGGCTGAAGCATTCAGAAGCTTAAATAATAACTATAGCCACTTGGTTAGAACCAAATGTTTTGGTCTACTCGGACGTTACTTAGCGGTATTTCTGCAAAATAACATAAATGAGAGGTATAAGCAATAGGAACTGGAAATATACATATAAAACTTTTAATGGATTCAATATCCAAAATTTCAAAAAATAGCTTTCTTTTTGTAAGATCAATGAAAGCATCTTATCAAAGTTTACCAGAAATAAAATATGTATCTGATTGTATGAGTATAATAGAAAGAGCAAACAGCAAAAAATGCTCTCGGGCACTGCTTTTCATCTGCGGTTAATGGATACAATGTCCACGAGAATATGTTATGCTGTGAAGCTTTTGCAACGTGTTCCGATCCTTTTCTCTGACCTTCCTCAGGCATATTGTACAATGAGGATAACCACTCTAAGGGCTTGTCCACACACAATGGAATTGCTGCAGAAAATTTCTGCAGCAATTCCGTTGAAAGTCAAAGGCTTTCCACTGCGGCAAAAACACACCATTTACTGCTGTTTTTACGGCAGAAAATGGTGCGAAAATTGCTGCATTTTTCCCAATTTTAGGAGATAGAGACATCTCCTCTGAAAAACGCAGCAATTCTGCACAGTTTCCGTTACAGCAACAATACATTCAATGTGTGAAGAAGACATACTTTCTGTTCAAAAAACATCCAATGATAGAAGGTTCTCAAGATCTTTCCATTTGCTCGGAACAGAGAACTGTGCCGAGCAATGTGAGATCATCCAGCTTGGTCCCCGAAAGAATGAAACTCTCGGCGTACTGGTTTCCTAGAGAACCAAGGTAACTTATATAGAAGCTGCATTGGTTACTATGACAACCTTAGCCGTTCACCGATAGCAAATCGTGGTTACATTACCCAGAGTCAAATTAACAAAAATGAAAACAGAAAAACAGAACTGTAAGATTCCCCATTAATTTTTAATCTTTAGAATATGGATGAAGCAACATAAAAAATAAATAAATAGAAATATCTCTATTACGATTAAATGACGGCGCATACCCCGGAAGCAATACTGTACTATCTGATTGAACAATATTATTTTTTAATTATTTTCTTATGAGTTTTTATGCCACCCTCGCCACTTTTGTGTGAAACCCCTTTAAGTGAAGCGTATGAAACACCAATACATTTCCATCTTTGAGTGTATAAACATTCTTGATGGATTTGGGCAATTGCGCTCTTCTTTTTGCTATTTAAGAGTGATCATCTACATTGTACAATATGCCTGACGAAGATCTGAGAAAAGGATTGAAACGCGTTGCATACATTTTGTTCGTAGAAGCTGCTTTACAGCACAATACACTTGTGTGGACATTGCATCCATAAAACGCAGATGAAAAGCAGTGCCCAAGGTCAAAGAAGCATTTTTCGCTGTTTGCTCTTCCTGTATATATCCTTGTTTAGGCACAACTCTATCAGGAGGTCTCACTCTGTAGGTTGCATATACGGTACATTATGGGGGCAATTTATTAAGACCACCGTTTTATACACGGCCATGCGCCATCTATTCTCTCCACATATGCCATAAAATAAAAAATCACATACTCACCTCTCCTCTTTTCCCCTCCTGGTCCCCTCAGCATTCCGAATTGGCAGTATGTTGTAAAGCAGTAGGAGATGAGTAGATTGATATATAGTTTTGTGGGAAAAGATTCAGGATAACCTGTAACTTATTGATTAAAATTCCTGCTTACTGTGGAGTAGAGTGCAGTGGGTGGTCTAAACCATTGATTGACAACCTTCCCTGCATTAGTGTGCATATAGAAATAGCTGCCAATCACTGGGGGAGACCTCCCACTGGACATCTGGATAACTGGTATCACTGTGTGTCTATTACAATATAGCATTATTTAACCCGCTCGGTGAACACCGCAAGAAAACCCCCCATCTAAAGTACATTATGTGGTACAATAAATAGTGCCACGAAAAACTTCAACTCGTTCCGCAAAAAATAAGCCCTCATACGGCTACGTCAATGAAAAAAAATAAAATAAAAAAGTTATGGTTTTTGGAAGGAGTGGTGCTAAAATTGAAAATGAAAAAAAAACGTAGATTGGCTGTATCCTTAAGGGGTTAAGGATTGGGGTTCTCCTCCCAAACTCTTATGTACAGATGGGATAGCATGTTTGACTTGATAGGTTCATGTGTCAGTTTAGCAGAGTTACAACATCTATACCATTGGCACCTAAATATAAAGAGAATGATTTCATGGCCCCGGAAAGTAATCTAGTATAAAATGCCTAAATTTCCTGAAAAACAGCAAAATGCAGCCGGGAAATGTTCCCTAAATTGGCACAATTTACATATTTGTTGGCACATTGAAAGTCTAACAGCAGGGATGTAAAATGTTTTTCCATGAAGTACACTGAAATAAAACATTATTTAAATGTGATTTTCACAAGAAAATGTTTTATTAAGACCAACACGACCAATATAGTGAGTAATGGGCACCATTTACCCACCGTACGCTTTTATTGTGCCTTTTTAGCTTTAGAAATGATGTTTGTTAATGCTTATTCTAAGACGCCATTGTACAGCGTATTTTACTCTAGTTAGTAAGATGTTTCTGCTCCTTTTACTTAGAATTTATTTGTACAGGATTATTTATAGAGATGCTGAAACTGGGATAGTAGACAGGAATATTCCCCATTCAGGAATCTGGAAAATCCTGACGTAATACGGTAGCTGCTGTTAAAATATAAAATGCGGCCTTGGACATGTAGTGCCCGATTCCCACTCTTAATTTTTTTTCTCAAAATTTTTAAATCCCTGGTAGTCCAGGGTAGTGAATAGGTTCATTATAAATTCCCTGGTGATCTTAGGGTCCTATTACATGGCCCAACGTGGGCCGTGTAAAAAAAGTCGATCAATGGAGCAATGATTGCTTATGTATAGGAACGAGCGATCGTTACTACGATCACTCGTTCCCATAATTTCCATCATTTACCTGATCATTGGCCCATGTAATAGGGCCTTAAGGCAGTAAAGAGGTTATTTTTACATTTTCTAGTGATCTAGGGTAGTGAAGGGTCAATGGTAAATTTTATTTACTCCTTGGGCTCCTGGCTTCCCCTAGGACATTGACAGGACAATTGCTCAGTTTGCCACTCGGTAAAACCACTGCTACATACTACTTGTCATACAGTTTTTCTAGAAATATCACCTGAGGGGGCATTGCATTTTTTAGTGTTCCCATGTGTCGCTACGGCCCTGCACTAGGAATAATGTAGTATACCAGCTTTGGCATGAGTATTCCTTTAAGTAACAAAGTTATTCAACACCTATGACACTTATGTGGAAAAGTAATGTCAATATATACATTTTTCACTCACTAAGGTGTGAATGGTGTCTACCCTTCCTAAATTAGAGATGAGAAAGATGGATGAATACTCTGGTCACCCTTTCTAGACCACTCCTGAAATTGCTGCCATTAGTGATGGGCACAGGAGAAGCATGCCTGTGTCTAAGGAGAGCTCTAAAACGGATCATTATTGGTTACTATTAACTGGGGTTCCATGGGACTACAACAGGAGTTCCGATGCGATTTCAATATGCGGACCCCGCAGACCAGCTGCTATAGATGCATTGGAAGAGGGCAGTGTCTCTTCCAATGCAACTATTACAGTAGGTCTGCTGACGTCAGTGGTGGCCAGTGTCAGGACATAGTGTCCGGCGATGCCTGAAAATGAAGAAGACCGTGGAGCAGTAAGCATATATATATATTTTTTGTTTTTGAATATAGGGTGTCTGGGTTTGAATTAATCCGGGGTTCTGGTCAGGAATCTGAATTAAATGTAGGGGTCTGGTCTCGGGTCTGAATTAATTTAGGGGTCTGGTCTTGGGTCAGAATTAAATATAGGAGTCTGGTTTGGGGTCTAAATTATTTTAAGGTTCTTGCGTAGGATCTGAATTAGTTTGTGTGTATGGTTGATTAATTATTCTGCTTACTAATAATTCACTGCGTATTAATGTTTTAAGCCTTTTCACTCTTTTGAAAAAAAAAAAAATTGGTGGCGGTACACCGAGATAACAATGTTTTTCAGGGGGTTCCCCAATACCAAAAAGGTTGGGAGTTACTGGCATAGTGCGGAATTCAGGGATGAATGACATATCTACCAAAAGGTTTTTTTTCAATCAGGGAAATGCGTTGTATGAGGTGAAGTGCTCATCTTATCTCTCTTGACCACTTAACAGTCCCAACTTTTGTCAATTACTAAAACTTCAGGTTTTGCTAACTTAAGATCTCTTCACTCCCCAGAACCTTAGGCATCTTATAGCTTCTTCTGGCCTGCTTTCTCTATGATGGCCTCCCCACGATTCGCCAAGTCATTTTGTTAAAGAAATGCTTTTTCTGTGATTTCTAGAAGATTAATGCTTTTTTTTTTTAGGTGCCCAGGGTGTCAAAAACTAGAAAAACCTGAGAACCTCCAGAGATCAACTCATCAATTGACTGCAGGTAAGTCAAATTTTAGTTAAAGGGGTTATGTGGGGACGAAAAATGATTAGCACTGTAGTCACTGCAGTATGTGATACACTCGCTAATATACATTCCGGTCCCCCGTCACGCTGATTCTGAGATTTTCATCGATTTTTATAGCGCTGCCGGGGTACCTGAAGTCCAGTTGCACAATCTTCTTTGATGACAATACGACTCTTCAACATGTGAACGGCCCCGCTGTACTCCATGTACAAGCAGTAGCAGTAGTACAGCGAGTACATAGAGTACTGCGGGGATGGTCACATGACAAAGAGTCGATGAAGAGTCGTATCGTCATCAAAGAAGGCTGTGCAACTAGACGTCCGGTCCCCTGGCAGCGCTATAAAAATTGGTGACAATCTCAGAATCAGCGTGACGCGGGACTGGAATGTATATTAGCGAGTGTACTTACATACTGCAGTGACTACACTGATAATCATTTTGGGTTCCCACATAACCCTTTTAACTGGTTGCCGACACAGGACGAGTATGCAGCTGATCGCGGCGTTCAAAGAGGGGGGACTGCACATTGATCGCGTCACAGAAAATAACTGTGACGCGATCAAAGCCCACAACTCGTATGGCCAGACAGGCCAGGGTCCATTGAAGGACCCCAGGGCTGTCTGAACAAGTTTCCTGTTGTTAGGATATACTGAGGTATGCCCTAAGAACTGCCAGTGTACAATCAGTAACAGGCTAATGTACTGGCATATAGATCTATGCCAGTACATTACAGTCACAAAATAAAAATCTAAATGATAAATCCCTTTATGGGATTAAAAAAAAAAGTTAAATGAATGTAAAAAAAAAAATGTATGATAAATAAATAAATAAATAAAAAGTAAAATAAATGCACAGAAACACACATTTTTTATAATAAATAAACTTTTTAAAATATAAGTCCCAAAACATGAAATAATATAGACATATTTGGTATCGTCACGACCGTAACAACCTGTATAACAAATGTATAACATTATTTATGATGATCGGTGTATGGTGTAAAAAAAAATAATATTAAAACTGCAGCGGAACTGCTTTTTTTCTGCATTTTCGCCAAAATAAAAATTGATAGAAATTAAACGATAATGTATTTGTACCAAAAAATGGTACCTACATAAAGTACAACTCGTCCCGCAAAAAACAAAGCCTCATACAACTACGTCGTACAAAAAATAAAAAAGTTATGAGCGTCGGGATGCAAAGAGGGAAAATGTAAAAAAATTGCTCTGTCCTCAAGGCCAAAATTGGCCGTGTCCTTAAGGGGTTAATGGATGGTTGACCCTAATCAAGACAAAATTTGGAGTTTTTATTTCTTTTTGCCCAGTGTTTTTTAACCATCATATGAGAGGACATCTCCTTCAGACAGCTTATTATTTTTGTATAACAAAAAAAAATCAGCTGGTAGTTATTGCAGGTGAGCATCCTCGGCAGTGCTCCTCACTTGTGTGTTTGTGTGTTTTTTGGAAGCTGTTTTAAAGTACAGTTCAGGCAATTATGGAATAGTAAAGTGTACACATGCTGAGACTGCAGAGCGAAGCTTTGCTCTTAGCTGGAGACCAGCTTTTCTACTAATTGACACATAAAGGAGGGAAGGACATTGTGTGTTGGTCGGAGGCTAACCCAGCAGAGGTGAAAGTAGTTGGAACACACAGTGCCCTCTGGAGAGTTGTACAGATAGGGAGCCCTGCCTGCAATTGTTCCATATGCCTGTCTCCAATTGACTGACAACTACACAGTTTTCCCCTTGAATCATTTCAGAAATCAAATCTTCTCCTAAAGCAAAATAACCATCGACTGCATTTATTGTCGGTAATTAAATCTTAAATGCTACAGCCCCATAGAGCAAGGTTTGTCGTATCGTAATAATCCAGTAGAATTAAATAGTAATGCTTGTGTAGGGTCCTCCAGTACATCCCAGCATGCACAGTAATTGGTGCTAGCGGGTTAGTTAACGTCTACATACGCTCTCTTTTAGCAAGGAGATATAAGAAGCTTTGTGCACGCTATCCAATTGTCTTGCATGCGGCTCCATTGCCCTGAGTTCTCAAAATTACACAGTTTTATTCTTATTTTGGCTTTGGGAAAAAAGTAAATTGTTTGTCTAATGACCCCAGTGACTTAGAACTCGATATTAGTACTAGAAAACAGCAAAGTAGGTAGTTTTGCTTGCAGAATAGAACTTTTGATTTTCATTTACAACAGCCGTAGAACGGAAAATATGTTTAGTTTGGACAATCCTATTTTGTTAGTCTAATACTGCAGCATTTTATTGGTATAAGGTATGTATAGCGTTATATACTGGCTGATATGTCCACAATCAAAGTAAAGACTGGTTTGCCACCACTTTAAATAGTATACTGGAAATCATCATAAATGACAATATCGCAATGTGACATTACTATTGCAATTTCACCCTTTAAATCCCTGAGCATTGCTATGCTGACATAATGGACTGCAGATATAGGCCTACAAGGCTAAATTTACACTTAGGGGGAAATTTATTAACACTGGTGAGTAGAAAGCCATAAAGTGAGAAAATAGTGACAAACTATAGGCAAATTATTTAGCCAAATGGTGTGCAATTAAAATTGGCAAATAGAGATGAGCCGCACTATGTATATAACTTCATAAGCAGGCATATCTACCAACTTAAACTCATTATATTAAATGTATCCATTATTTTTAAACCTATATACATACATTCAGTAGCCTAAGTGTGCGCAGTCCATTTAGTTAGGCTATGCACTGTGAGAAATGTCGAGGGCTATGCAGCATGCACCGCACGCAATCGCAAATCTCCTGGCTTTTTTACACAACCCCCAAATACTAAGTGTTTAGTGTACATATACAGTCTCAGATACAGTGCCAGAACTAAGCTCAGTAAATAAATACAGCACCAGAACCGAACTCCGTACATAATACAAAACAAAGCTCAGTACATACATACAGCACCAGAACCGAACTCAGTACATAATACAAAACAAAGCTCAGTACATAAATACAGCACCAGAACAAAGCTAAGTACATATATACAGCACCAGAACAAAGTGCAGTACAGATGTACAGTACCAGAACAAAGCTCAGTAATATATAAGGCACCAGAACCAAACCCAGTACAGAAATACAGCACCAGAACAAAGCACAGTACATATATGCTGCACAAGAACCAAGCTCAGTAATATATACAGTACCAGAACAAAGATCATTACATAAATACAGCACCTGAACAAAGCTTAGTACATATATACAGAACCAGAACAAAACCCAGTACATAAATACAGCACCAGAACAAAGCTCAATACATAAATATAATAGAAGAGCCAGGCGCAGTATAGAAAATATAGCACCAGAACCAAGCTCAGTGCATATTTACAGCACCAGAACGAATCTCAATATAAATACAGCACCAGAACCAAGCTCTGTACATATATACAGTACCAGAGCTAAGCTCAGTACATAAATACAGCACCTGAACAAAGCTCAATACATAAAGCAGGGTACATAAGTACAGTACCAGATCAAAGATCAGTAGAAAACAAACAGCACTAGAACAAAGTTCAGTACATATATACAGCACCAGAACAAAGCTCAGTACATAAATACAGCACCAGAACAAAGCTCAATACATAAATATAGCACAAGAACCAAGCTCGGTACATAAATACAGCACCAGAAAAAATATCAGTAGAAAACAAACAGCACCAGAACAAAGTTCAGTACATATATACAGTATCAGAACCAAGCACAGTACATAAACACAGTACCAGAACAAAGCTCAATACATAAATACAGCACTATCACCAATCTCACTGCATATTTACAGCACCAGAACCAAGCTCAATACATAAATACAGCACCAGAACAAAGCTCACTGCATATTTACAGCACCAGAACAAAGCTCAGTACATAAATACATGTGTGCGGACACATGAAAGTTGCGCCGCAACTCAGTACATAAATACAGCACCAGAACCATGCTCAGAAAAAAACAAACAACACTTTTTCAGCACATGCGCAACCACTATACTATGATAAATTCCTCATGGTGCCACACACTATTTCCCTGTATATTTGCCCCAGAATACATTCGCGCCCCCTGAAAATAAACCGCCACACTCACAGTGCCTGATTAAAATAGTGCCACACGTTGTGCCCCATGCAAATAAGAACCGCATGCACATACTGTGCCCAGGCAAAATAAAGCACCACATGCATACACAGTGCCCGCTGTAGACATTGCAACACACAGTGCTCCTAGTAGTTAGTGCCAAATCGTGCCGTCTGCAGATTGTGCCCCACAGTGTCCCCTGTAGATAGTGGTGATCGTTCTCTTGCCTTCCAGCATTGTCAATTTTATGTGCATCCTAAGAAAATGGATACAATTGAGTGCAATTGTATAAGTAGGTCCCCCAAGCCAGCAGAAGATAGTGGAGCCTTGAACTGGAGCCCCAAAAATGCCAATGATAATGTGGCCCCACATATCAGGCACTGAAATTACATGTGTAGGAAAATTTATACTTTACACTCCTTGATAAATGCCTTGAGCAGTGTAGTTTCCGATTTAGGGTCACTTCTTTGGGGTTTCCACTGTGCTTGTACCTTAGGGCAATATGTGCCCAAACACCAAGCCAGCAAAATCTGCTCTCCAAAAGCCAGATAGTGTTCCTTCTATTTCGAGCCCTGCCACGTGCCCAAACAGCAGTTTATAATCACATTTTGGTGTATTTCTGTATTCGGAGAAATTGAGTAACAGATTATCGGGTGTTTTTTCTCCTGTTATTCCTTGTAAAAGTGAAAGATTTTGAACAAAAACTACATATTATTGGGAAGAATATAATTTTCTATTTTCACAGCCCAATTGTAATAAAATATATGAAATACTTGTGAGGTTAAAATGCTCACTATAACCCTAGATGATTGCCTTGAGGGGTGTTGTTTCCCAAATGTAGTCACTTCTCAGGGGTTTTATACTGTACTAGTACCTCAAGAGTTCTACAAATGAGACATGGCGCCCAGAAGCCAATCCAGCAATCTGCGCTCTTTCCCTTCTGAGCCCTGACATGTGCCCAAACATCAGTTTATGACCACATATGGAGTGTTTCTGTACTAGGGACAAATCACGTAACAAATTGCGGGGTGCTTTTTCTTCTATATTCCTTGTGGAAATAAAAAAATGAGCTTGAACTACATATTGGAAAAAGTATAATAGTTTATTTTCGCAGCCTAATTCTAATAAAAATTATGAAACACCAGTGGGGTGAAAATGCTCATTACACCCAGAGATACATTCTTTGGTGTGTGTAATTTCCAAAATGAGGTCTTTTTTTGGGGGTGCTTCTTATGTTTTGGCAACTCAATGGTGCCTAAAAAAATCCTAATAAAAAAAGATTTTCCCTTTGCTTTAATTTAAGTTAAACACCTAAAGGGTTAACCAATATCTAAATGCTGTTTTGAATACTTTGATGGGTGCAGTTTTTAAAATAGCGTGATTTTTGGGGGGTTTCTAATATATAGGCCACTCAAAGCCACTTAGAATTGATTTAGTCACGAAAAAAAATCTGTTTTGACAATTGTCTCAAAAATGTGAAAGATTATAAGCCTCCTAAATAAATAAATAATATATATATATATATATATATATATGGATATTTAATAAATGATGGCAGCATAAAGTAGACATATCATACATCTTGTGTGGTATGAATGTATTACAATAAGAAAAATTCAAATTGAAAAATGCAATTTTTTTAAATTTGATACATTTTGGTGTTTTTCACAAATAAGCATAGACTGTACCACTAACATAAAGTACAATGTGTCATGAAAAAATTATCTCAGAATCGCTTAATTAATTAAGAGCATTGCAAAGTTATTCCCGCATAAAGGGACAGATTTCCAATTAAAAAAATGGGTCTCTTTTAGAAAGGCCAAAACTGGCTGCGACAGTAAGGGGTCAATTGTCAAGTCATGTTTACTTGACATACATCTGGGCATATGGAAGATGTTGTCAGACTCTGGTCATGTGTGCGGACACTTGACAGGGGTGAACATGTCTGTTTAAGGAGGTACTGTGATGTGCCTCGAGAAGAGAGTGCATAGTGTTCTGGGTGACAGTCTGGAGCAAGCTGTCAGGTTTGAGGAAGAGATGCCGTACGGAACTGGCAGTACAGCAGAGACCAGAGGAAGGTCTGTAGAGAAGAGTTGGGTTGTGCCAAGGTTCATCACTGAATAGGTAGTCCCTGGAAATCCTTCAGGGCGGTACGCTCCATTTACCTTGATCTGAGCCAGCTGCTGTGAGTGACTTGGGCCCTGATGACTTAAAGCCCCTGTTTCTGCTGCAAATAGTTAGGGACCACATCTAGAGGGAGAGAGCTCCTGTACCATGGGATGTGGAGTCTATAAATCCCTGCCAGAGAGAGAGAGTAACCAGATAATGAGCCAGAAGAAGACCGGGAGTTGTTTATTACCCATTAAGAGACTGAAACTGCCAAGCTCTGTACCCAATTGTGACCGTAACCGTCAAGTATTGTGCCAATTTGTGCCTCTAATGGCTATACCATGTTCCATATTCGGTGACTTCCAAGCTGTCTGCCATGTTGTAACCATTACTTTCTTTGCCCCAAGTAGAGTAAAGTTATGTTTCTGTTGTCAACCGCTGTTTCCAACTCCATCACTGTGCCATCCTTGGGTGGAGCACCGGGTCAGTGACAAGGGCCACACATACACTAGAAACTGGCCCTCTTACAAGCTGTCGGTCAAACACTCGTTTGATAGCTATTTTATGTCTATGGCCAGCTTTAGCAATTAATTGTAATATATATACTCAACGGAGGGAAAAATCCTGTGATAAAAACAATAAGTAGTGTGTTTTCCGTCCCAAAGCTGGATGCCGTTGAATTGTATTGGGCAAAACCTGAAAATCTCTTTCTTATTGTACCATTGATACCCATTGTCTTCCCCTTTAGAGTCTACAGACACATAGATCTTTTATTCTAAATGACTTTACAGAACATTAGAGATATAAGGACCATTTGTACTATTGGTCACTGATAGGATGTGAACCAACTCTTGTTTCAAATGAAGTCTAAGGTTTGGTTTTTTTAAGAGGTGGCAAGATGTTAACCACAACAATCACAACCACATGAAAATCATATTCAAGGTAAGGTTTCACTGAATAGAACCCTTAACTCTAATGGTAACAACATTATTCAGTAAAACAATAGAGACAAGTAGTCTTTAGACTGATTTAGTATTTTTTTTTTATAGACCCTCGGGACTCTAGCGTTACAATATTAAATCAAGCTTTAAGCATAATTTCAGTAGTAGTTGTTCAGCGTAAAATTGCTCTCAGAGACGGCACTGGTAGTCTTCTGCAACACTTGTTGTTCCAGCCCAGATCCCTTTTTGTTTTTACTATTCTATTGAAGTCAATTTCTTTCTTTCCCTGAACAAGCTTGACGAGATTAAGTGTATAGTTCGTTATGTATTTTGCCTTAACCTTTATGACCAGTTAAACTTTCAGATGCACTTTTTTTTATTTTATAACCTGTTCTAGCCACTGGCATCTTAACAAGTGTTTCATTAAATTGGCACCGACTCTAGCTGTCAGTCTGGGAAAATCCTCTGCAGATTGCGAGGATTAGAGAAATACAAACCTTGTTTGCAATTTCATCTAGGGGCTCAATTATTTTCTTCTTAGTTTTCGGCATCGCTGCAGAAGCCAACCTAGTATAATATGGATTGTTCTTCTGTTGCACTTTAACCACTTCTTCTACAGTGCTAGTGCTTAGAAAGAATTTGTCTATGTTTTCTGTATGCCTGGAATGTAAAACAGTTCATCGAGCGTGGCTTTATGCTAATGCATAGAGACCATGGTAGAGAAAGTATTTCCTTGAATTATAGATTTATGTTACTTGCTTTGATTTGAATTATTGTACCTCAAAATTTCAACTATTCTTTTCTGTAGAGAGAAAAAGAGGAAAACAAACAAAATAGGCGCTCCTCTAAGCTAAATATCGTCAGGTTCTGTGGGGTATATGACAAATAACAAGAATGGTTAGCGTGAGTTATCGACTCACCTATTTGGGTTGTGCAGGATGGTCGTCACAACTCAATTTTCAGACATTTAGCACTATCTCACTGCAATTGAGAGATCCACAGTATGCAAATGCCTCCGGAGTGTTGCATCAGGTGTGCGTAGGGAAATGTCTTCCACTGATGGTAGTACTAGTTAGGAATAACAAGGAAAAGGAAAAACTTTTAGCGGAGGCACTCCTGTGTCCTGTGAAATGCGTTGCAGTTCAGGGTTGAACTGCAACGTGTTTCAACCCTGTACTAGGGTCTTCATCAGGCATATAAAACATGACATTCCAAGCATGGTATATTTATACTAGTCCGTGCTTTATGACGTGACGGTCAAATAGTATAGGTCGAGGTTCATACATAGGAGGTGTTCAACTCTCCTAAGATAATGTGTATTTTCATTAAATCTGCTCTTATTTATCAATGCAATTTTGTGTATACATGCTAGCTTACTATTGTACAAACATTTTGTAGTAGTAAAATGTAAATCTATCCATTGATATTTCTAGGAGAGTTAAACACCTCCCATCCCTAAACCTCGACCTATACTATGTGACCCTCATGTCATAAAGCATGGAAGAGTATAAATATACCATGCTTTGGAATGTCATGTTTTATATACCTGATGAATACACTAATACAGGGTTGAAACGCGTTGCAGTTCTTTTATTACTTTCTGTGACAGGGTTTTAATAAAAGGTTTTATTTCTCTGAAACTCGAGTTGCCTTCACCATTTGAAGCTTTCCCATCGACAGAATGGACACCGGAGCGCCTCCCCTGGGAGTTTTTCTTTTTCCTTGTTATTCCTAACTAACTATTCTTTCAGGACATGCCATATGATAATCAGTCAGGGATGATGGTAACGGAGGAAAACTGAGATTTACAAACTCTATCAAGGATTCTAGGTAGAATCTAGCAGCCAACCAAGACAGATCTAAAGAAGATGTAGTGGTAACTGAGCTTCTATTGACACCATAAGTTTAAATGTGTAAGAACATATAATTGTACAATGGTACATCCCACTAAACTGAACTATCTTACTATACCTGTAAATCCATTAATATAGCATAAAGACAACTGAGGGGTGACCTAATCACTATGTATAAATATATCAAAGGTCAGAGATCTCTTTTATGAACTATTTATACCCAGAAAATTAACTATAGTAAGAGGACATCCACTACAAGAGAGAACGTTTCTACACCGACATAGAAGGATATTCTTTACTGTAAGAGCAGTGAGACTATGGAACTTTCTGCCAGAGGAAGTTGTTATGGTGAATTCACTGAAAGAGTTCAAAAGAGGCCTGGATGTCTCACCTGTGTGTAATACAATTACAATTTATGGTTACTAGATTACTGTAGATGGGTCGTTGATCCCGGGATTTATTCTGATTGACATATTGGAGTTGGGAAGGAATTTTGCCTTTTTGCCTTAAATGGGTTTTTTCTTTCTCTGAATCAACATTGCAGAATGATAGGCTGAACTGGATATACTTATGTCTTTTTTTGGCTTTACAAACTGTGTTACTCTAAATCCAGAGAAGTCCTTTCAGCAAATTGAAGTCTTCAACAAGTAATTTCTATGGGAAATACCTATACAAAGCCAATAGTTGTAGATACCTAGTATCATCCTTACTTATTTATCATCACAACCATCGGTCTGGTTATTGGTTAACATTAACAAGCAGAGTTTAGTATGTTTTTCAGATTTTTTATAATTAACAAAAACATCAGCATTTTTAATTGTAAATTTATCAAGTGACTGTCATTGGCTCAAAAATGTTAACACATTGGCCATATCTATTAAAGTCTAGGAGCAAACTCAAGTGAGAAGCTCTCAAACCGTCATTATTAGGTGACAAAGAGAAAATGATTGATTTATGGATATTGATCTGCAGGTGAACGAGATAAGCCTGTCAGCATTCATCGCTGTAGGGGAGGACCTGGGACTGGCTTTGATAGTTCCTGCATTAAACCTGAAGTGCCCCCAGATAACATTCAAAATATGGTGCAACTTCATGTAATAATCCACAATAACAGTTGATGTTTTATTTAGTGTCTATGACATACAAGGAAGATATTACAATATGGCTGCTTTCCAGCACAATTCTACGTGTACCCTGCTCGAATAAGACAAAGATAACAATGATGACTTGTTTCTTGTCTTAAACATTGGTTCCTATGTGATTTCTTGAAGATTATTTTAATGTTGACTAAACACTAATAAAAGATGGTATGGGGCCAATGGCTTCCCACAGTTACTAATATTATTATAAATAGTCCCTTTACTCTGTCCTTATTTTTTCTTTTTACAATTATTATCTTTTTCTAAAAGTATACAGAACAGCTTATCTACGTCTGGGACATACTGTGATATGCCCATCATAGAGGTGGGTCCTTTGCTCGGGAAACCCATCTTCAGCTAGAGCTGAGAGTCTCTAACAAAGAGTAGCATTTAAATGGCTGACATGAAATGTTATGCTTCCGGCCACCACAGGGGAATTGTATGTTGGGCCTCCCCATTAATACGTGATGTTTGCCGGGGGTTTCAGAAGTCGGTACCATGGCGCTCAGCTAATCACCAGTCTGGCTTCAATTGAAAAAGTATTTGCTCCAGTGCGACAACTTCTTTAGTGAGGATTTTTATTATTTCACACTTAAAGGGAATGTCCAGCTTTGATTATCAGTTTACAGTTTATAGATAGATTTGGTATACAGCAAAGTTTAAGCAACTTTGCAAATACATTGAATAACTTATTTCATACTTATACTGATTTACAGCTTGTATTATATCTCAGAGCTGCATTCACAGTATTGCTCGTCTATATTTAAAAAAAGGCAACAAGCTTTTTAACAGACACACTACTATCTGTTTAGCCACTACTATCTGTTTAGCCACTACTATCTGTTTAGCTAAATTCCTATAATGCAGTGGGGCAGTTAGTTTATCCTACATCAGATAACTGTACACTGCCTGGTGTAAAGACGACACTTACATAACGCAAATTATGGGAGCAATACACTGAACAAGCCGGGAATACTGGGAGATTTTAGCTCTGAAGTTCTTGAATTGTTAATGAAGCTTTAGACTATAATGGGGCTGCTAATAACAGGTAATGTGTTTATATGTCTAATAGTTCTATTTGTAAACTGGTGTTGAAAGGAGGATATTCTGTTTAACGAAAGTTTCGATGCTCTAATGCAAGTAACTGAATTTCAGTGTCTCTTTTGAAGCTGGTCATTTGCTTTACTGCGTGTGCATATGACCCTGTAGGCAAGTACAGCTAGTCATTTCCAAACTGTGTGGAAAAAGGTCTGAAGCTATTAAGTCATGGTGGGACCAGTGGCTTACATAACGGTGCCGTTAATACATTAATTAAAATAGTTAATTGGCTGAATGTAGGTATGGTCCAAGCTAAGTTAAAGGGGTTTTCCCATGAGAGAGATTTATGACATATCCACAGGATATGTCATAAATGTCAGATAGATGCGGGACCCACCTCTGGGACCCGCACCTATCTCAAGAAAGGGGCCCCCTAAACCCCATTCAGCCGCTTTGTGTTGCAGCTGAATGAGGTTATATGGTCGTGACACTGCCTGTTTGGACTATCTCAGGTACCCTTGTGCTATGAAGTTTTGTATAGACTTTGCATAGACTGTAACTTGGCCAGCTGTCTAGTGGGTCCACATACCCCTAGAGAATGACACAATGTCAATCAGCTGCTTCTAAGGCCAGCAAGATATTGTCGTGTATTAAAAGAAGCATGGACTCACGGGATAGGGATGTAATATTACCACTTTAGAAAGCATTAGTGAGGCCTCATCTAGAATATGTAGTTCAGTTCTGGGATCCAGTTCATAGAAGGGATGCCCTGGAGTTGGCAACTAATAAGTGGCATGGAGAATCTAAGTTATGAGGAAAGATTAAAAGAATTAAACCTATTTAGCCTTCAAAAGAGACGACTAAGGGGGGACATGATGAACTTATATAAATATATGAATGGCACATACAAAAAATATGGTGAAATCCTGTTCCATGTAAAACCCCCTCAAAAAACAAGGGGCACTCCTTCCGTCTGGAAAAAGAAAGGTTCAACCTGCAGAGGCGACAAGCCTTCTTTACTGTGAGAACTGTGAATTTATGGAATAGCCACCGCAGGAGCCGTCACAGCAGGGACAGTAGATGGCTTTAAAAAAGGCTTAGATAATTTCCTAGAACAAAAACACATCAGCTCCAATGTGTAGAAATGTTTCCCTTCCCTTTTCCCATTCCTTGGTTGAACTTGATGGACGTGTCTTTTTTCAACCGCACTATGTAAATATGTAACTATGATCGAAATGGGCCCCCAATACTGGGCTGTGTTATGTCACCCTAGATAGAAAACCTAATGTTGATGCCCCTGTCCTTGCCGATTCCATGACACTTGGACCAGTTCCCCGCCCCTTGCTTGTTGCTCTTGAGAGAGGAGTACTGCAAATTTTCACACTACCTGTTGGCAAAGGCGTTGGGACCAACCAGAATTGGGTCTCCTCCCTTCAAGGGTACTATTGCAGTCGTGTGGTAAGCCTCAATGGTATAAATGCCTTTGAGTTGGTCATACTAAATCTGGTGTCCGACGGGACTGTTTCATTTAAAACAAATATGATAAAGTGCAGTAATACTGTGGCTGTCAAAAAATATAATATCCTAAAACTTTTGTGACGCCCAAATTTCCATTCCGGGACTCAAAAAGAATGTGTGCTGAATGCTGATTGGCCTATATCTGGAATTATTACTTATGTGAGTCCTTAATATATTCTTGTAGGTTGAAAGGTAAACCTATATTTTAGACTGGGGCTACCAATTTATAAATGGGGCTATGTTTGTTCTATAGTAAATGCCACAATTCTCAATTTCTGGCACGGTCTGAACATCTAACACTTCAACAAAAGGAGCAGAACCAATAACAGCGTTTACTACAAAGCCGTCAAATCCACGACTCACATTCAATAAGAGGCTTTGGAATTTTCATGGAGCTTTAACACACAATACTGTGCATGCTAATTAATGTTTTATTCATCAAAACAAATAATATTTCACTCCTGAAATATGGAACCCAATTTTTCTAATTGCTATGCAAAACGTGGAAGGCAAAATGAACTATCGAGTGTCTTAGGCTTAGTGATAGTCATTAAGAAAAATAATACTTAAATCACCAATTAAAGAGAATATTATTTTGAAGCGAGGTGCTGTAGTCTGATGAGGTTTGGCCTGTGTATCAATCAGGAGAACAACACTTTCCTGCCTCTCATTTTTAGTTATCATCCAAAGATGCATATATACTGTATATACTATATATACTGTAACCAAAGAAGATTTACTATTTATAGTGGTCAATAGTCTATTCAGCAAGGGTGTAAAAAAAAACCCACAAAAAAACTATTTCAAAGGTGTACATAACCTGAGGTTTAGAAAGCCCTGGGACATACCATAATAATGACTGTGGAAGTCTTTGTGGTATATAATAATATACCACAAAGACTTCCACAGTCATTATTATGGTATGTCCCAGGGCTTTCTAAACCTAATGTTATGTACACCTTTGAAATAGTTTTTTTGTGTTTTTTTTTAAATAAAAATGCCTACCAGTGTGTTTGGTGCAACTTTCAAAATACTTTTCCTTAAACATTATTTTTACTTTTTGACATACAACTGCTTTGTATACTGTATACGGAGCAACTGTATCGTTCACTAAGACCTGAATCTGTCAGGTCCGCGCAACTGACGGGTTCAGTGAAAGCGGGTCCTGCGTGTCAGATCCACCTGTAATCGATCACATCTAAGTTATGAACTTAGATGTGATCGATAGCAGCTCGATCCTGCGAGTCAGAGACACTCAGGACCCGCTAACACTAAACCCGTCAGTCCAGCTGACCTTATGGATACAGGTTTCAGCGCTAGATACAGCGGCTCTGTATATAGGATACAAAGCAGCTGTATCTCAAAAAGTAAAAACTATTTTTTAGTAAAAAGAATATTGAAAGTTGCACCGATCACAGTGATACACTGTTTTATTTTGAAAAAACAAACCAAGAAAACAAAACAAAAACCATTTCAAAAGTGTACATAGCCTTTAAATAAAGTAGATAAGTAGTAACCAAGGCACCTATGTTCACACAGGGTATTTTGCCGAGTTTTTTGACGCGGAAACCGCGTCGCAAAACTCGGCAGAAACGGCCCGAGAACGCCTCCCATTGATTTCAATGGGAGGCGTCGGCGTCTTTTTCCCGCGAGCAGTAAAACTGCCTCGCGGGAAAAAGAAGCGACATGCCCTATCTTCGGGCGCTTCCGCCTCCGACCTCCCATTGACTTCAATGGGAGGCAGGAGAAAGTGTATTTCTCGCTGTTTTATGCCCGCGGCGCTCAATGGCCGCGGGCGAAAAACGGCGCGATAATTGCCGCGAAAATCGGCGTGCAGGGAGAGGAATATCTGCCTCAAAGTTCCAAACGGAATTTTGAGGCAGATATTCCTCCCCCAAAATACTCAGTGTGAACATAGCCTAACACTCAACAAGCATGTGAGTGCTTGGGACAAAATGTGGCCGCCTATGTTAAGGTCAAGTCAGAATTAGAGACCAGAATTAGCGTCTGGCAAGTAAGGGTTGGCACGGGTCAGAGCACAGTACAGAAATGGAAGACATGAGAAAATTGTACTTCTCAGATGTTCAGCAAACACAGTATCACAGGACAGGGAAGGAGCAAACCCGGTCAAAAAATCAAAGGTCGGGAGGTCTGAGAATTTAAGACATAAGCATGCTAGGAATAAAAATTAGCCACATAGAACTGACATCAGGCATAAAGTGAGTTAAATTATGGGTGCTGGATTTTGACACAACCCTGCTGTCCAAACATGAAGCCCAGAACAGTGTTACCTATGTGATGTCACTGGAAAATGGATAGGCATATTTCATACACCCCAATATCGAAACGAGTGGTGTCTAATTTTGCTATGATTGGAACGTTTTTTCTCGCAAAAAATTGTTCCCATACTAGCAAAATATGTCATATGTTTGGCTTGAAGACTAATCAAGAAAAAAAGAGAAAAAAGGCGCACATAGTGCATCATCCGATTGGTTTAAAGAAGAGGTTACAGTTACGATTTGGTTATGCTAACCTGAAGGCATTGCGCCAGGAGCACAACGTCATGGAGTGTGTATTTGTGTAGTCAAGCTCCAGCCTGGTATCCGTTCAGGGGCCAATATTGCACCGTCTATATAGAATATGGAAAATCAAATTTCGTTCCGGCCCCTGTTCCTCATTTGAGATGGTTATTTTCTTTGATTTTTAAAAAGTTTAAAACAGCAACGCATTTCGAAAACGGACCGGTTTCTTCATCAGACTTCAGTCATTGCTTTTGTGCTGATACCTTCAAAGGCATCAGGTAGATATTGGTTTTTGTAGACTTATGAAACTTGAGATGACCATGAAGATTCCCAGCTGGTATATAGCCTTCATGGTCTCTGAGAGAATCCCTGAGAGGCCGGACAGCTGCAGAGACGCTCTTCAGTGGGGTGTCAGCAGTGTTCTCCGTTGGACAATGTTGGGTGACAATGGTCTATGTAACAAATATCGATAAATGGGGTCGGCTTTTGTCCTCCAACTGTCGTCCTCGCCACTGGTTGTCAGTCAGATGCAGCTTCCCTGTCAGCCAGAGCTCAATGCTATGCCCGATGCTGCGCTCTCTCACACAGCTCACACGCAGCGCTCCACTATTCTTCTCCCGCCAAAAACTCGCAATCATGGCTCAGAATGGCTCGTCACTCACCACGTCACACCACGTATATTTGATTGAGTATTCTTTTTTGAGAATTTGGCCTAATCGGAGGAAATAATTTGTAAAGCCATTCTTACAGTTTTCGGTTTCCTGCTTTGAAGCTACAATTGGAATCACTGTATTTCCATTATAGCTAATGATTTCATGATAATTTAAAACTTCTCAGCCATACTGTTGCTTATATCAAAGACTTCAACTCTGGCCCCCCACCTACCATGTGCCATTTATATTACTGCTGTCTTCTTATGTGGCACATGGGCCTTTGTAGCTAGGTGTGACTGATACCACTGCACACCCTATAGCTATGACCTTGACTTATATAGCACCAACATATTCTGCAGTACTATATATAGAGATTGTCATTGCATAACTCCCTGTTTCTGTGAAACACACACACACACACACACACACACACACACACACACACACACACACACACACACACACACACACACACTGTATTGCAGCCAAACCCCCATTTGCAATACCAGACACCGCCACCTGACAAAAGTGGTGCTGTTTTTGAAAAATAAAAAAAAATAGATGACCCTTTTTTCATAGTAGAAAAAAAATAATTCACAATTTAAGACATTTGTCGCTAATTTTGGATACTGTTTTTCTCAGTAGATGTTCACGTCAGACTTCTGTGATGCAAGTTTTAGATTCAAGCTGTCTGCCCGCACTAATTAAACAAAAATCACAAGAACGCAAATGAAGGGACAGGTAACTTGTCTCAGATGTCATAACAAATACCTTGGGAAGAGGACAGGCCGCGTGACGCTTCTATATATCCAGACCCTGTCCAGATCACTTTCTTTTTATTACTTTGCAAAGTATGGTAATTCACGGATATAAGAGCAATTGTCTTGTCACCCCAGCAGAATGTAATTATGCATGTCTCCGCTGTGAAAAATGGACATTTGCAAAATTAACAGGTTGCAAACCTTTTTTTTTTCCCTTCTCACAGTAGGCATCAATAAAGAATTCTTCTGAAATTAAACATTCATTTAACAATAAATTAGATACTTAGAACATGAATAGTTCATCTGTGGGAGCAGAAGTTTTAGCCGTCAGGTTATTTTATTTTCTACGCTGTGTGTTTGGAGAATTCAAAAAGACTTTGATGTAGTCGATTGAATCTTCTATTTCTTTTAGCAGTTTTAATTCATATTCAGTATAGAGCATTAGAAACTTGATAAATATAATTAATCCAAAGTATGGGAAAAATTAAGTTGTATGTATTTTTTATTAGATTTTTAACTTTGGTACAATTCGAGAGACTGAGGCTTTAATACATTCGCAGGTAGAATTTTTATAGGCATAAATTATTACAGTTAATTTGGAGTTTCTGAAGTGTGTAGAACTTGAAGATCTTTCTAGGTGAAGGAACACATTATTTATATCTGGTTATATAGTAGTTTTTTTTTTTTTAAATGTCACAGTGGCAATAAATGCTAGAAATGTAAGTAAGGTAAAATTATATTCAAGCCTTAACATGGAGACACTCGAAATATTATATAAGATAATTGTGTAATACACTATATGGCTAAAAGCAGCTGGGCATCCAATCTATGCTTGTCGAACATCTTATTCCAAACCCCCGTATGTATTAGGTCTCATGCACACTACTGTATTACGGCTCCGTACAACCTCTGAGTTGTAGGTAGTCATAATACGACACCCATAGAAGTCTTAGGGCCCTCCAACTTCAGACGGAGGCATACAGAGGTCATGCTATATTTTATTGTACCCATATTACAGAGCTATTCTCCCCTAGAAGCACTGGTTCTAGCTAAAGCATACACTTGAGTGTTTTAGGGTACATATTTTTGGTACCATCATCATAATAGCACAGCACATGTACTGGTAATGAACAATCCAAAAAATGCTGAAAGTAAAAGTGTGGGGAGGGGAGGTGGACGAGCTAATCTTCAGTCAAAAACGTTTTTTTTGTATTTGTCCTGAAAGTAGTAAAGGGGTGTATGAGATCTGCAATAGATAGGGTTGTGTACATGATCTGCAAATTGTCAAGTAATAAAGGAAATTAATAACGTCTTAATTATGAAATCACCGAAAGCTGAAAATGTTTTTCTTCATATCATTATGTCTGGACAAAGTAAGATTATTGTAATTTTCATAGTCAACAATATCATTGTGTTCCATTTAGCGTTGACTGAAGTGTGACAATTGCAGCTTATGTTTTTATCATTTAGTTCGATCAATTCTGAGATCAATAGAGGTAGAAACAAGACTGTTCTATCTGTTCAGTGAATGTTGAATCACCACAGCCACAAAATGCAATGCTTTAATAGATAAACTGATATTAGCAGATGCATAAAAACAATTTCTTAAGAGATTTCTTTAAAGTAATCACTCCATTTGCAAAAGACTCTGATGGTCCAGTACAGGGGTGCACAAACTGCGGTCTGGGGCCTGAATGAAGCACACAATGCCATTCTGTGAGGCCCGCAGCCCAATCCGGCACCTCCATTTTTGTGGACACCTCCCTGTTTGGCACTTATCAGAGAGGAAGAGATGAGGTGAAGATGTGGCTGCGCATGAAAGGGGCTCTCTCCATTGTAACTCCTATAAGATACAGTGGAGCTAGCTTTGCTTATGCATGACCACCTCGACTTTCCTCTCTGGATTGCCAAACGGGGACCCGCATTCTCCCAATAAGTGTAATTCCCAGAAGAAGAACTCACACCTATCAGGCAATTATTTAATATACTGTCATTATGTCTTAGATCAGAACATCAACTTTATGTTGTATTGCAGCCTTTGGGAGTGGTATGTTTGTGTACCTTTGGTCTAGGACATGAGCTTTTGATTCCCTTGGCTTCCTTTCTCTTTTATTGTATAAAGGAAGCAATTCTTATGATTGAAAAATGATAAAGGGGTTATCAGGGTTTCTAAAAATTGATGGCCTATCCTTAGGATAGGTCATCAATATTAGATAGGTTGGGGTCCGACTCTCTGCACCCTCGCCAATCAGATGTTTGAATGGGCCACGGTGCTCGTACAGTCTCTTCATTGTTTACATGGTTTTCCTCCTCGATTGTACTTGCACGCGCCGTTACATCTCCGATTTAAACAGTTGATCGGCGGGGGTATCAAGAGTCGGAAACTCCCTCCTATGGATAGGCCATCAATTTTAGAGACCCGGATAACCCCTTTAAGGAATTGTTTGGGATATTCACAGAATAAAACATTACCACCTATCCACAGGATAGGTGATCATTTTCTGATCGTTGGGGGCCCCATTGCTGGGACCCCTATCGATCGCAAGAATGTGTGTACAGAACCCCTAGTTCCTCCAAACTGCACCCTCCACAGTGAGAAGTAGAATGTCTGTGAGAATGACAGAAACAGCCGAGGGCTTCATTTTTTTACATCGGCAAAAGCTTGCGACCTTCCCCGCACCTTCACAATAATTAATGATGTGGTTTAGGCCACCTTCCACCACCGCAAACATCAAACTTAGAGCAACAACATCAGCACAGCACCAATAGCCACAACACAGTTTTCTATTTAAGTGGACATCATTTATATACAGTTGATCAGCTCTAAACCATGAGAACCACTTTGTGTCTCTTGTTACTTATACTCACTATATGTTATCTATCATTTTGAACTAATCTAAATACAAATCATATTTAAGGGACGTAGGGTGCTTTAGTGATCGGCTACTGTGCAACATTACTGGTGACCAATTTTGATGCTTGATGAGGGTTAAAGCGTGGAGCTCGAAAATTCTACCACAATGTAAAAAAATGACTAATTTATAGATATTATGTAATATACATAAGAACACAGAAAGCCATTTTCGGGGTGTGTACTAGGGAGCCCTTCATACTATTTAGTCTCCATTGATTTGTCCAGAAAATGGTAACCACCTGCTCTATAGCAGAATGACTAAATCTAAAGTATATTCATAGATTCCCCAAACCTTTAAAATTAGCTATTTTTATTTTTAAGTCAGTAAAGTCTTGATCATTCTGCTTTTAGTAGAATTATATTTAAAACCATAATGCTGAAAACAGAGCCCCTATGTTTAATTCATACGGCGGTTCGGCATGAGCTAGAACACAACTAATTGTGTCAATGTCAAAGCAGATACATTTGTTAAACAAGTCGGTAAAATGAGATGCGTATTGCTATTTTTGTCGGAAAAAATTGACAATTGACAGGTTTCTTTTTATTCACTAGAAATAAAAAATTCTCAGCCAAAAGATACAAATTAAAAATCTACTTATAGGAAACTCGGATATCTAAAAGTGATCTTAAAGATATCTCGAGGTAAAAAAGTTGTGATAAAATTTTTGGGATATATGAAAAATGTAATATGCAGCATAAAGCACTAAAATATGTGCTACATTACCCTGTTTTAACAGTTTTGAACCGCTACTATGGGTTTCCATATGATCAGAAGAACATATATTAAAATGCTCTACAATGTTAAAATACAAGCGAAAGAAAAAGTATTCACATTTTGGTAACTTACAGTCCCCCAGAGAAGAGAAAAGAGAAATACTGAATCTGGCCTTCTGCTGGTGCCATTTATCGTGCTTTATTACCTGCGTCTTGCGGTTATTTTGCTATTACCTGCTCACCGCTTGCTTGAGTTTGTCTCAGATTGTCTGACCACGCTATTAGTTTGTGACCCCCCATCACCATGTTTGGATTGCTGACTCTTTCCGTTTGCCAATCTGATTTGGCTTTATATTTTAAGTTCTGTGTACTGCATTAGGTTAATATATTTCTACAGTACGACCAAGGCT
Source organism: Rhinoderma darwinii (assembly GCF_050947455.1). Taxonomy (NCBI): domain Eukaryota; kingdom Metazoa; phylum Chordata; class Amphibia; order Anura; family Rhinodermatidae; genus Rhinoderma; species Rhinoderma darwinii. The sequence goes on from NC_134699.1 coordinate 51,925,102, forward strand.
AGCTTGTGACTACATTTATCCTAGTCAATATCTAGGCTTTTGCTAGCAATGTTGGATTAATGTGTGAATGTAGAATAGTAGAAATTAAAAAAGGAAACCAACTTTATACATGTCAGAAGATACCATCAAAGGGGTCTGTGTTTTCCTATGTTCCCAAACCTCTTCGGAGCTAGTTAGAGATTTCTAGCAATGATAGTCATTGACAAGGGAAAACATACCATAGAATCAGACCATGCGGCTTCTATGGTGCCCTTGAAGAGAGGTGGCCCAGTCCTTGGTGGTCAGATGTCCTTCGCTATTGAGTTTTAGTAACGAGCAAAGGGGTGAGGTTGAACCAAGAGTCATGGCAAGAGTGAGGAGGGGGAAACAAACACTAGGTCCCTTTGTCCTGGGTGACCTGGCACCATATTGTGGGGCCATTTTGATATTTGCTATGGGACCCCCTCTCCTAAAAAAGCCACTGGTCACTGATATAAGGCTTGTTATATTGCACTAATCGGATCTTGTGACAGTTTTCCCTTGCATGTCAAAAGTTTATTAAGAAATTTCTCTTTTAGCAGAATGAGGAAAAAGTTTATATATAGATACTGTCCATTTGAATACATTATAATCAGAACATATTCACGGCTGGAAAATAATAATGTTTTGAGAAGACAAGAAAAAGCAATAGAGAGCTCCCAAAACAAAATGATCATATTTAGTTTCTATATTATATCAACTGTTTTCATACTTTATTGTTGTTTTAGGAGTCAGTGTGATTGTTCCACAGCCTCCACTAATAGATTAATGACTGGAATATTAAAGGGGTTATGTGCGGACCAAAAATTATTAGCAGAGTACTCACTGCAGTACTTCTGCTACTGCTTGTACATAGACGTCAGCGGGGCCGGTCACATGACGAAGAGTCGTATCCAGTGGCGGATTATCATATGGGCGGTTCGAACCGCACATCATTTAAAAAAAAAACACATTGCCGCGCGCTAGCACCGCTAATGGTGGGGAGGGGCGGACTGAGAGGGAATAGGGCTGCACCGTCCGCCCTGCTGCCTCTCTGAGGGAGCGCGGTGGAACTGAAACCAGCCGCCGCCATCCCCTCCTGCACTAATTGTACCTGCGTGTATCTGCATAAGCGCTGAATGGCCGGGTACGTACCATGCCTGACCATTCAGCGCTTTACAATGATGCTGATTGGCAGGGGAAGAATGAGTTGTCCCGCCAATCAGCACCTTTCAACTTGTTGAAAGGCGCTGATTGGCGGGGTAAGTCATTCTGCCCTGCCAATCAACGATGGTAGCAGCGCAATAACGTCATCGCACCGCTTCCATTGTTGAAGAGCGCTGATTGACTGGGCATGTAATTCTGCCCTGCCAGTAAGCACCTTTCAACGGCGCGATGGCGTCGCTGAGCCCCAGCAGACCTGCTCAGAAGAGAGCAGGCCTGCATTGACACAGGACGGCGCAGGAACGGGATCACGGTGAGTATGTAAATTTTGTTGTTTTCAACTAAAAAGTGTGGGCGGCATTATCTACAGGAGGGGGGGTATATGTGGGACACAATCTACAGGGGAGGCTTTATGTGGGACAAAATCTACAGGGGGACTATATATAGGGCGCTATATGTAGAACACAATCTATAGGGGGCTATATGTGGGGCACAATCTACAGGGGAGGCTTTATGTGGGACACAATCTACAGGGGGACTATATGTAGGGCACTATATACAGGGTGCGCTATATGTAGAGCGCAATCTACAGGGGGCTATACGTGGGGCACAATCTACAGGGGGACTATATGTAGGACACTATATACAGGGGGAGCTATATGTAGAGTGCTAACAACAGGGGGGCTATATGTGGGGCACTATCTACAGGGGGCTCTATGGGGGCACTATCTACAGGGGGCTCTATGGGGGCACTATCTACAGGGGGCTCTATGGGGGCGCTACCTACAGGGGGACTATGTGTGTGTGTGTGACACAGTGTATGGTGCTATTATAATCAAGGACACAGTGTATGGCATTATTATAATTAGAGGTGCAGTGTATGGTACTATTATATATAGGGATGTATTGTACGACACCATGATAACTTTATCTTTGTTTATAGATGCAGAAATGTTGGAAAAGTGAGAAGCCCAAGACATCTGAGTGGAAAACTGCAGAAATGGGTCATGGCCGGGAGAAGTGATAGAGGTCTGGACCGGATGGAGAAAAAAAGAGAAAAAGAAGAACTAGAATCTTAAATGAAGTCACCGGTAAGTCACTTAATGTAAATGTTTATTCTACGTCTAATCAGTACTGTAGTCACTGTAAAAAAAAATTGAAACTCGCAAAGAAAACAAAGTTAGACGGCGCCATGAAACACTTAGCAATTCACAGCAGCGGGAAATGAATGCAATGAATGGGCAGCTACTTCTACCGAATAGCCCAAGCAGCTACTTTGTGACAATTGAACCCCCCAAAGTTACTGCATAGTTAAAAGAAACGTCAATGACAAAAACAGCACACCAGATAAATACATAACAAAATCATACTGTCCTATTTATATTCAGAGGCGTAGCTAGGTTCTCCTGCACCCGGGGCAAAGATTCAGATTGAAGCCCCCCCAACTTATTTCCCGACATCTACTTCCCCCTCGCCATGTTTGCTTTCTCTACCAATCAATGAGGTGTCACACACAGCCCCTTGTAGATAGTGCGACATACAGCACCTCTCTTGTAGATAGTGCCACACACAGCCCCCCTTGTAAATAGCGCCACACAGCCCCCCTTGTCGATAGTGCCACACACAGCCCGCTGCCCCTTTGTAAATAGCGCCACACTCCCCCCTTGTAAACAGCGCCACATTCCCCCATTTTAAATAGCGCCACACTCCCCCCCCTTGTACTTAGCGGCACACTGTAAACAGAGCGGTGAGTGGTATCCTACCGCTACCACTCTTTGCTCTGCCGGACGTGACTTACCGGAGGAGCCGAGGAGGTCATGTGGTGCAAGCAGCGGCGGAATTCCTTCTGACTAGGGTCGGTGACAGCCAGGGCCGGCCTTAGGTTGGATGGCGCCCTGTGCGGGACTCTCTATTGCCTCCCCCTACAAAAAACAAAAATTAATCACATATAATAGACACGCACAAACTGGAACATATATACTGTACATACATAAAGACAGATATTTAGACATACAGGCAAATATACATACACACATCTGGAATATATACATACAGGTAAATATATAGATGTACAGACACACACACACACACACACACACACACACACACACACACACCGGCAGATAAATACACAGACGGGAACATATACAAATACATAAAAGGCACATATATAGAAGCACAAAGACACATTCACAAACAGACCCATATATACCCAGTACAGATATTGTTGTAGATTTCACGTGCAGCCCTATGTAACACCACAGATAACACAGCGATAACTGAGTACAGATAATATAGTAGATGTTACCTGCAGTCCTATGTAACACCACAGATAATACACAGTGATAACTCTCTGAATACAGATAATGTAGTAGATGTAATCTGCAGCCCTATGTAACACCACAGATAACACAGTGATAACTCTCTGAGTACAGATAATGTAGTAGTGTTACCTGCAGTCCTATGTAACACCACAGATAACACATAGTGTTAACTCCCTGAGTACAGATAATGTAGTAGTGTTACCTGCAGTCCTATGCAACACCGCTGATAACACAGTGATAACTCTCTGAGTACAGATAATATAGTAGATGATAACTATACCCACAGACAAATATAAACACACACACAGAGGCATATATATGAGGGCAGCAGACTATATAGGGTGCAACAAGGTATATAGGGGCAGCGGGGTATGTAGAGGCAGCACAGATATCTGCATTTTATCTATTCTACTTTAACCCCTTCCCTCTTTGGCCGCTTTTGACCTTCCTGACAGAGCCTCATTTTTCAAATCTGACATGTTTCACTTTATGTGGTAATAACTCCAGAATGCTTTTACCTATCCAAGTGATTCTGAGATTGTTTTCTCGTGACACATTGGACTTTATGTTACTGGCAAAATTTGCCCGATACATTCAGTATTTAATTGTGAAAAACACCAAAATTTTGCGAAAAATTGCAAAAATTAGCATTTTTCTCAATTTAAATGTATCTGCTTGTAAGACAGGCAGTTATACCACACAAAAATGTTGCTAACTAACATCCCCCATATGTCTACTTTAGATTGGCATCGTTTTTTGAACATCATTTTATTTTTCTAGGACGTTACAAGGCTTAGAACTTTTGCAGCAATTTCTCACATTTTCAAGAAAATTTCAAAATGCTATTTTTACAGGGGCCAGTTCAGTTGTGAAGCGGCTTTGAGGTCCTTAGATATTAGAAACCCCCAATAAGTCACCCCATTTTAAAAACTGCACCCCTCAAAGTATTCAAAACAGCATTTAGAAAGTTTATTAACCCTTTAGACATTGCGCAGGAATTAAGGCAAAGTAGAGGTGAAATTTACAAAGTTCATTATTTTTTTCCAGAAATTCATTTTGAATCCATTTTTTTTGTACCACAGAATGTTTTACCCAAGAAATGCAACTCAATATTTATTGCCCATGTTCTGCAGTTTTAGGAAATATCAGACATGTGGCTCTAGTGTGCTACTGGACTGAAGCACCGGCCTCAGAAGCAGAGGAGCACCTGGTGGATTTTGGGTCTCCTTTTTATTAGAATATATTTTAGGCACCACGTCAGCTTTGAACAGGTCTTGTGGAACTAAAACAGTGGAAACCCCCCAAAAGTGACCCCATTTGGGAAACTACACCCCTCGAGGAATTTATCTAGGGGTGTAGCAAGCATTTTGACCGGCCAGTTTTTTTGCAAAAATTTTTGGAACTAGGCCATGAAAATGAAAATCTACATTTTTTCAAATAAAATGTAGGTTTAGCTAATTTTTTTTTCATTTCCAAAAGAACTAAAGTAGAAAAAGCACCACAACATTTGTAGAGCAATTTCTCCCGAGTAAAACAATACCCCACATGTGGTAATAAACGGTTATTTGGACACATGGCAGGGCTTAGAATGGAAAAAGCGCCATTTGGCTCTTGGAGCTCAAATTTAGCAGGAATGGTTTGCGGAGGCCATGTCACATTTGCAAAGCCCCTAAGGTGACAAAACAGTGGAAACCCCCAACAAGTGACCCCATTTTGGAAACTATACCCCTTGAGGAAATTATCTAGGGGTATAGTGAGCATTTTGACCCCACAGGTTTTTTGCAGAAATTTTTGGAAGTAGGCTGTGAAAATGAAAATCTAAATTTTTTCAAATAAAATGTAGGTTTAGCTAATTTTTTTTCATTTCCACAAGGACTAAAGGAGAAAAAGCACCATAAAACTTTTAAAGAAATTTCTCCCGAGTAAAACAATACCCCACATGTGGTAATAAACGGCTGTTTGGACACACGGCGAGGCTGAGAAGGGAAAGAGCGCCATTTGGCTTTTGGAACTCAAATTTAGCAGGAATGGTTTGCGGAGGCCATGTGGCATTTGCAAAGCTCCTGAGGGGACAAAATAGTAGAAACCCCCAACAAGTGACCCCATTTTGGAAACGACACCCCATGAGGAAATTATCTAGGGGTACAGTGAGCAGTTTGACCCCACAGGTGTTTTACAGAACTTATTGGAAGTAGGCCGTAAAAATGAAAATCTAAATTTTTTCAAATAAAATGTAGGTTTAGGTATTTTTTTTTCATTTCCACAAGGACTGAAGGAGAAAAAGCACCATAAAATTAGTAAAGCAACTTCTCTCGAGTAAAACAATACCCCACATGTGGTCACAAACATCTGTTTGGACACACGGTAGGGCTCAGAATGGAACTAGCACCATTTGGATTTTGGATAGTGTCTGGGCGCCATGTCACATTTGCTGAGCCTCTGTAGTACTAGTACAGTGGAAACACCCCAAAATTGACTCCATTTGGGAAGCTGCACCCCCTGAGGAATCATCTAGGGGTATAGTGAAAATTTTGATCCCAAAGGTTTTTTGCTGAATTAATTAGAATTAAGCTATGAAAATGAAAAATATTTTTTTTTCCAACAAGATGTAGTTTTAGATCAACATTTTTCATTTTTACAAGGAATAGAGAAGAAAAATCACCCCAACATTTGTAAAGTAATTTCTCCCGAGTACGGTAACACCCCATATGTGGTTATAATAGGCTGTTTACGTATATGGGAGCATTCAGAAGAAAAGGAGCGGTATTTATCTTTTGGAGCGTAGATTTTTCTGGAATGGTTCGCGGACGCCTTGTTGCATTTGCAAAACCCCTGATGTACCAAACAAAAGTGACCCCGTTTTAGAAACTACACCCCTTAAGGCATTTATCAAGGGGTGTAGTGAGAATTTAGACTCCACAGGTGTTTTTCAGAAATGAATACGCAGTGGATTGCGCAAAGTGAAAATTGCAATTTTTCCAATGATCTGCCCATTCACCGCACAATATGTTGTGCCCCTAGAGAATCTTACCCCATAAATTGTTAAGCGGGTTCTCCCGGGTATGGTAATGCCTTACTTGTGGCCATAAATTGCTGTTTGGGCACACTGTAGGGCTAAGAAGGGAAAGACCGCCATTTTGAGCATGGATTTTGCTTGGTAGTAGTTCTGTTTGGGGTTTTGCTGGTATTTCAGTTTATAATGTGGTGGCATATGTAAGCTGTGAGGAGTACATCAGGGTATATGTAAGCTGTGTGGAGTACATTAGGGTATATGTAATATATGAGGAGTACATCAGGGTATATGTAAGCTGTGTGGAGTACATCAGGGTATATGTAAGCTGTGTGGAGTACATCAGGGTATATGTAAGCTGTGTGGAGTACATCAGGGTATATGTAAGCTGTGCAGAGTACATCAGGGTATATGTAAGCTGTGCAGAGTACATCAGGGTATATGTAATCTGTGTGGAGTACATCAGGGTATATGTAATCTGTGTGGAGTACATCAGGGTATATGTAAGCTGTGTGGAGTACATCGGGGTATATGTAATCTGTGCAGAGTACATCAGAATATATGTAAGCTGTGAGGAGTACATCAGGGTATATGTAAGCTGTGCGGAGTACATCAGGGTATATGTAAGCTGTGTGGAGTACATCAGGGTATATGTAATATGTGAGGAGTACATCCGGATATATGTAATATGTGAGGATTACATCAGGGTATGTGTAGTCTGTGCGGAGTACATCAGGGTATGTGTAATATGTGAGGAGTACATCAGGATATATGTAATATGTGAGGAGTACATCAGGGTATATGTAAGCTGTGCGGAGAAAATCAGGGTATATGTAAGCTGTGCGGAGTACATCAGGGTATATGTAAGCTAGGTGGAGTACATGAGGGTATATGTAATCTGTGCGGAGTACATCAGGGTATATGTAATCTGTGTGGAGTACATCAGGGTATATGTAATATATGCGGAGTACATCAGGATATATGTAAGCTGTGCGGAGAACATCAGGGTATATGTAATATGTGAGGAGTACATCAGGGTATATGTAATATGTGAGGAGTACATCAGGGTATATGTAAGCTGTGAGGAGTACATCAGGGTATATGTAATATGTGAGGAGTACATCAGGGTATATGTAAGCTGTGTGGAGTACATCAGGGTATATGTAAGCTGTGTGGAGTACATCAGGGTATATGTAAGCTGTGTGGAGTACATCAGTGTATATGTAAGCTGTGTGGAGTACATCAGGGTATATGTAAGCTGTGCAGAGTACATCAGGGTATATGTAATCTGTGTGGAGTACATCAGGGTATATGTAATCTGTGTGGAGTACATCAGGGTATATGTAAACTGTGAGGAGTACATCAGGGTATAAGTAAGCTGTGAGGAGTATATCAGGGTATATGTAAGCTGTGCGGAGTACATCAGGGTATATGTAATCTGTGTGGAGTACATCAGGGTATATGTAATATATGCGGAGTACATCAGGATATATGTAAGCTGTGCGGAGAACATCAGGGTATATGTAATATGTGAGGGGTACATCAGGGTATATGTAATATGTGAGGAGTACATCAGGGTATATGTAAGCTGTGCGGAGTACATGAGGGTATATGTAAGCTGTGTGGAGTACATCAGGGTATATGTAATATGTGAGAAGTACATCAGGATATATGTAATATGTGAGGAGTACATCAGGGTATGTGTAGTCTGTGCGGAGTACATCAGGGTATGTGTAATATGTGAGGAGTACATCAGGATATATGTAATATGTGAGGAGTACATCAGGGTACATGTAAGCTGTGCGGAGAACATCAGGGTATATGTAAGCTGTGCGGAGTACATCAGGGTATATGTAAGCTAGTTGGAGTACATCAGGGTATATGTAATCTGTGCGCAGTACATCAGGGTATATGTAATCTGTGTGGAGTACATCAGGGTATATGTAATATATGCGGAGTACATCAGGATATATGTAAGCTGTGCGGAGAACATCAGGGTATATGTAATATGTGAGGAGTACATCAGGGTATATGTAATATGTGAGGAGTACATCAGGGTATATGTAATATGTGAGGAGTACATCAGGGTATATGTAAGCTGTGCGGAGTATATCAGGGTATATGTAATATGTGCGGAGTACATCAGGGTATATGTAATATGTGTGGAGTACATCAGGGTATATGTGAGCTGTGCGGAGTACATCAGGGTATATGTAAGCTGTGAGGAGTACATCAGGGTATATGTAAGATGTGCGGAGTACATCAGGGTATATGTAAGCTGTGTGGAGTACATCAGGGTATATGTAATATGTGAAGAGTACATCAGGGTATATGTAAGCTGTGCGGAGTACATCAGGGTATATGCAATATGTGAGGAGTACATCAGGGTATATGTAATATGTGAGGAGTACATCAGGGTATATGTAATCTGTGAGGAGTACATCAGGGTATATATAATCTGTGCGGAGTACATCAGGGTATATGTAAGCTGTGCAGAGTACATCAGGATATATGTATGCTGTGCGGAGCACATCAGGGTATTTGTAAGCTGTGAGGAGTACATCAGGGTATATGTAATCTGTGAGGAGTACATCAGGATATATGTAATATGTGAGGAGTACATCAGGGTATATGTAATATGTGAGGAGTACATCAGGGTATATGTAATCTGTGAGGAGTACATCAGGGTATATGTAATATGTGATGAGTACATCAGGGTATATGTAATATGTGAGGAGTACATCAGGGTATATGTAATATGTGCGGGTACATCAGGGTATATGTAAGCTGGGCGGAGTACATCAGGATATATGTAAGATGTGCGGAGTACATCAGGGTATATGTAATATGTGAGGAGTACATCAGGGTATATGTAAGCTGTGCGGAGTACATCAGGGTATATGTAATATGTGAGGAGTACATCAGGGTATATGTAATATGTGTGGAGTATATCAGGGTATATGTAATATGTGAGGAGTACATCAGGGTATATGTAATATGTGCGGAGTCCATCAGGGTATATGTAATCTGTGCGGAGTACATCAGGGTATATGTAATATGTGAGGAGTACATCAGGGCATATGTAAGCTGTGCGGAGTACATCAGGGTATATGTAAGCTCTGCGGAGTACATCAGGGTATATGTAAGCTGTGAGGAGTACATCAGGGTATATGTAATATGTGAGGAGTACATCAGGGTATATGTAAGCTGTGCGGAGTGCTTCAGGGTATATGTAATATGTGTGGAGTACATCAGGATATATGTAAGCTGTGCGGAGTACATCAGGGTATATGTAATCTGTGCGGAGTACATCAGGGTATATGTAAGCTGTGCGGAGTACATCAGGGTATATGTAATATGTGAGGAGTACATCAGGGTATATGTTATATGTGCGGAGTACATCAGGGTATATGTAATTTGTGCGGAGTACATCAGGGTATATGTAATCTGTGAGGAGTACATCAGGGTATATGTAATATGTGATGAGTACATCAGGGTATATGTAATATGTGAGGAGTACATCAGGGTATATGTAGTATGTGAGGAGTACATCAGGGTATATGTAAGATGTGCGGAGTACATCAGGGTATATGTAATATGTGAGGAGTACATCAGGGTATATGTAAGCTGTGCGGAGTACATCAGGGCATATGTAATATGTGAGGAGTACATCAGGGTATATGTAACATGTGAGGAGTACATCAGGGTATATGTAATATGTGAGGAGTACATCAGGGTATATGTAATCTGTGCGGAGTACATCAGGGTATATGTAAGCTGTGTGGAGTACATCGGGGTATATGTAATCTGTGCAGAGTACATCAGAATATATGTAAGCTGTGAGGAGTACATCAGGGTATATGTAAGCTGTGCGGAGTACATCAGGGTATATGTAAGCTGTGTGGAGTACATCAGGGTATATGTAATATGTGAGGAGTACATCAGGATATATGTAATATGTGAGGAGTACATCAGGGTATGTGTAGTCTGTGCGGAGTACATCAGGGTATGTGTAATATTTGAGGAGTACATCAGGATATATGTAATATGTGAGGAGTACATCAGGGTATATGTAAGCTGTGCGGAGAACATCAGGGTATATGTAAGCTGTGCGGAGTACATCAGGGTATATGTAAGCTAGGTGGAGTACATCAGGGTATATGTAATCTGTGCGCAGTACATCAGGGTATATGTAATCTGTGAGGAGTACATCAGGGTATATGTAATATGTGATGAGTACATCAGGGTATATGTAATATGTGAGGAGTACATCAGGGTATATGTAGTATGTGAGGAGTACATCAGGGTATATGTAAGATGTGCGGAGTACATCAGGGTATATGTAATATGTGAGGAGTACATCAGGGTATATGTAAGCTGTGCGGAGTACATCAGGGTATATGTAATATGTGAGGAGTACATCAGGGTATATGTAATATGTGAGGAGTACATCAGGGTATATGTAATATGTGCGGAGTACATCAGGGTATATGTAATATGTGCGGAGTATATCAGGGTATATGTAATATGTGAGGAGTACATCAGGGTATATGTAATATGTGCGGAGTCCATCAGGGTATATGTAATCTGTGCGGAGTACATCAGGGTATATGTAATATGTGAGGAGTACATCAGGGTATATGTAATTTGTGCGGAGTACATCAGGGTATATGTAATCTGTGAGGAGTACATCAGGGTATATGTAATATGTGATGAGTACATCAGGGTATATGTAATCTGTGAGGAGTACATCAGGGTATATGTAATATGTGAGGAGTACATCAGGGTATATGTAATATGTGCGGAGTCCATCAGGGTATATGTAATCTGTGAGGAGTACATCAGGGTATATGTAATATGTGATGAGTACATCAGGGTATATGTAATATGTGAGGAGTACATCAGGGTATATGTAGTATGTGAGGAGTACATCAGGGTATATCTAAGATGTGCGGAGTACATCAGGGTATATGTAATATGTGAGGAGTACATCAGGGTATATGTAAGCTGTGCGGAGTACAACAGGGCATATGTAATATGTGAGGAGTACATCAGGGTATATGTAATATGTGAGGAGTACATCAGGGTATATGTAATATGTGAGGAGTACATCAGGGTATATGTAATCTGTGCGGAGTACATCAGGGTATATGTAAGCTGTGTGGAGTACATCGGGGTATATGTAATCTGTGCAGAGTACATCAGAATATATGTAAGCTGTGAGGAGTACATCAGGGTATATGTAAGCTGTGCGGATACATCAGGGTATATGTAAGCTGTGTGGAGTACATCAGGGTATATGTAATATGTGAGGAGTACATCAGGATATATGTAATATGTGAGGAGTACATCAGGGTATGTGTAGTCTGTGCGGAGTACATCAGGGTATGTGTAATATGTGAGGAGTACATCAGGATATATGTAATATGTGAGGAGTACATCATGGTATATGTAAGCTGTGCGGAGAACATCAGGGTATATGTAAGCTGTGCGGAGTACATCAGGGTATATGTAAGCTAGGTGGAGTACATCAGGGTATATGTAATCTGTGCGCAGTACATCAGGGTATATGTAATCTGTGAGGAGTACATCAGGGTATATGTAATATGTGATGAGTACATCAGGGTATATGTAATATGTGAGGAGTACATCAGGGTATATGTAGTATGTGAGGAGTACATCAGGGTATATGTAAGATGTGCGGAGTACATCAGGGTATATGTAATATGTGAGGAGTACATCAGGGTATATGTAAGCTGTGCGGAGTACATCAGGGTATATGTAATATGTGAGGAGTACATCAGGGTATATGTAATATGTGAGGAGTACATCAGGGTATATGTAATATGTGCGGAGTACATCAGGGTATATGTAATATGTGCGGAGTATATCAGGGTATATGTAATATGTGAGGAGTACATCAGGGTATATGTAATATGTGCGGAGTCCATCAGGGTATATGTAATCTGTGCGGAGTACATCAGGGTATATGTAATATGTGAGGAGTACATCAGGGCATATGTAAGCTGTGCGGAGTACATCAGGGTATATGTAATATGTGCGGAGTACATCAGGGTATATGTAATTTGTGCGGAGTACATCAGGGTACATGTAATCTGTGAGGAGTACATCAGGGTATATGTAATATGTGCGGAGTCCATCAGGGTATATGTAATCTGTGCGGAGTACATCAGGGTATATGTAATATGTGAGGAGTACATAAGGGCATATGTAAGCTGTGCGGAGTACATCAGGGTATATGTAATCTGTGCGGAGTACATCAGGGCATATGTAAGCTGTGCGGAGTACATCAGGGTATGTGTAAGCTGTGCGGAGTACATCAGGGTATATGTAGTATGTGAGGAGTACATCAGGGTATATGTAATATGTGAGGAGTACATCAGGGTATATGTAATATGTGCGGAGTACATCAGGATATATGTAATATGTGAGGAGTACATCAGGGTATATGTAAGCTGTGTGGAGTACATCAGGGTATATGTAATATGTGAGGAGTACATCAGGGTATATGTAAGCTGTGCGGAGTGCTTCAGGGTATATGTAATATGTGTGGAGTACATCAGGATATATGTAAGCTGTGCGGAGTACATCAGGGTATATGTAATCTGTGCGGAGTACATCAGGGTATATGTAAGCTGTGTGGAGTACATCAGGGTATATGTAAACTGTGAGGAGTACATCAGGGTATATGTAATATGTGAGGAGTACATCAGGGTATATGTAATATGTGAGGAGTACATCAGGGTATATGTAATATGTGCGGAGTACATCAGGGTATATGTAATATGTACGGAGTATATCAGGGTATATGTAATATGTGAGGAGTACATCAGGGTATATGTAATATGTGCGGAGTCCATCAGGGTATATGTAATCTGTGCGGAGTACATCAGGGTATATGTAATATGTGAGGAGTACATCAGGGCATATGTAAGCTGTGCGGAGTACAACAGGGTATATGTAATATGTGCGGAGTACATCAGGGTATATGTAATTTGTGCGGAGTACATCAGGGTATATGTAATCTGTGAGGAGTACATCAGGGTATATGTAATATGTGATGAGTACATCAGGGTATATGTAATATGTGAGGAGTACATCAGGGTATATGTAGTATGTGAGGAGTACATCAGGGTATATGTAAGATGTGCGGAGTACATCAGGGTATATGTAATATGTGAGGAGTACATCAGGGTATATGTAAGCTGTGCGGAGTACAACAGGGCATATGTAATATGTGAGGAGTACATCAGGGTATATGTAATATGTGAGGAGTACATCAGGGTATATGTAATATGTGAGGAGTACATCAGGGTATATGTAATCTGTGCGGAGTACATCAGGGTATATGTAAGCTGTGTGGAGTACATCGGGGTATATGTAATCTGTGCAGAGTACATCAGAATATATGTAAACTGTGAGGAGTACATCAGGGTATATGTAAGCTGTGCGGAGTACATCAGGGTATATGTAAGCTGTGTGGAGTACATCAGGGTATATGTAATATGTGAGGAGTACATCAGGATATATGTAATATGTGAGGAGTACATCAGGGTATGTGTAGTCTGTGCGGAGTACATCAGGGTATGTGTAATATGTGAGGAGTACATCAGGATATATGTAATATGTGAGGAGTACATCAGGGTATATGTAAGCTGTGCGGAGAACATCAGGGTATATGTAAGCTGTGCGGAGTACATCAGGGTATATGTAAGCTAGGTGGAGTACATCAGGGTATATGTAATCTGTGCGCAGTACATCAGGGTATATGTAATCTGTGAGGAGTACATCAGGGTATATGTAATATGTGATGAGTACATCAGGGTATATGTAATATGTGAGGAGTACATCAGGGTATATGTAGTATGTGAGGAGTACATCAGGGTATATGTAAGATGTGCGGAGTACATCAGGGTATATGTAATATGTGAGGAGTACATCAGGGTATATGTAATATGTGAGGAGTACATCAGGGTATATGTAATATGTGCGGAGTACATCAGGGTGTATGTAATATGTGCGGAGTATATCAGGGTATATGTAATATGTGAGGAGTACATCAGGGTATATGTAATATGTGCGGAGTCCATCAGGGTATATGTAATCTGTGCGGAGTACATCAGGGTATATGTAATATGTGAGGAGTACATCAGGGCATATGTAAGCTGTGCGGAGTACAACAGGGTATATGTAATCTGTGCGGAGTCCATCAGGGTATATGTAATCTGTGCGGAGTACATCAGGGTATATGTAATATGTGAGGAGTACATCAGGGCATATGTAAGCTGTGCGGAGTACATCAGGGTATATGTAATATGTGCGGAGTACATCAGGGTATATGTAATTTGTGCGGAGTACATCAGGGTATATGTAATCTGTGAGGAGTACATCAGGGTATATGTAATATGTGCGGAGTCCATCAGGGTATATGTAATCTGTGCGGAGTACATCAGGGTATATGTAATATGTGAGGAGTACATAAGGGCATATGTAAGCTGTGCGGAGTACATCAGGGTATATGTAATCTGTGCGGAGTACATCAGGGCATATGTAAGCTGTGCGGAGTACATCAGGGTATGTGTAAGCTGTGCGGAGTACATCAGGGTATATGTAGTATGTGAGGAGTACATCAGGGTATATGTAATATGTGAGGAGTACATCAGGGTATATGTAATATGTGCGGAGTACATCAGGATATATGTAATATGTGAGGAGTACATCAGGGTATATGTAAGCTGTGTGGAGTACATCAGGGTATATGTAATATGTGAGGAGTACATCAGGGTATATGTAAGCTGTGCGGAGTGCTTCAGGGTATATGTAATATGTGTGGAGTACATCAGGATATATGTAAGCTGTGCGGAGTACATCAGGGTATATGTAATCTGTGCGGAGTACATCAGGGTATATGTAAGCTGTGTGGAGTACATCAGGGTATATGTAAACTGTGAGGAGTACATCAGGGTATATGTAATATGTGAGGAGTACATCAGGGTATATGTAATATGTGAGGAGTACATCAGGGTATATGTAATATGTGCGGAGTACATCAGGGTATATGTAATATGTGCGGAGTATATCAGGGTATATGTAATATGTGAGGAGTACATCAGGGTATATGTAATATGTGCGGAGTCCATCAGGGTATATGTAATCTGTGCGGAGTACATCAGGGTATATGTAATATGTGAGGAGTACATCAGGGCATATGTAAGCTGTGCGGAGTACAACAGGGTATATGTAATATGTGCGGAGTCCATCAGGGTATATGTAATCTGTGCGGAGTACATCAGGGTATATGTAATATGTGAGGAGTACATCAGGGCATACGTAAGCTGTGCGGAGTCCATCAGGGTATATGTAATATGTGAGGAGTACATCAGGGTATATGTAATATGTGCGGAGTCCATCAGGGTATATGTAATCTGTGCGGAGTACATCAGGGTATATGTAATATGTGAGGAGTACATCAGGGCATATGTAAGCTGTGCGGAGTACATCAGGGTATATGTAATCTGTGCGGAGTACATCAGGGCATATGTAAGCTGTGTGGAGTACATCAGGGTATGTGTAAGCTGTGCGGAGTACATCAGGGTATATGTAGTATGTGAGGAGTACATCAGGGTATATGTAATATGTGAGGAGTACATCAGGGTATATGTAATATGTGCGGAGTACATCAGGATATATGTAATATGTGAGGAGTACATCAGGGTATATGTAAGCTGTGTGGAGTACATCAGGGTATATGTAATATGTGAGGAGTACATCAGGGTATATGTAAGCTGTGCGGAGTGCTTCAGGGTATATGTAATATGTGTGGAGTACATCAGGATATATGTAAGCTGTGCGGAGTACATGAGGGTATATGTAAGCTGTGTGGAGTACATCAGGGTATATGTAAACTGTGAGGAGTACATCAGGGTATATGTAATATGTGATGAGTACATCAGTGTATATGTAATATGTGAGGAGTACATCAGGGTATATGTAGTATGTGAGGAGTACATCAGGGTATATGTAAGATGTGCGGAGTACATCAGGGTATATGTAATATGTGAGGAGTACATCAGGGTATATGTAAGCTGTGCGGAGTACATCAGGGTATATGTAATATGTGAGGAGTACATCAGGGTATATGTAATATGTGAGGAGTACATCAGGGTATATGTAATATGTGCGGCGTACATCAGGGTATATGTAATATGTGCGGAGTATATCAGGGTATATGTAATATGTGAGGAGTACATCAGGGTATATGTAATATGTGCGGAGTCCATCAGGGTATATGTAATCTGTGCGGAGTACATCAGGGTATATGTAATATGTGAGGAGTACATCAGGGCATATGTAAGCTGTGCGGAGTACATCAGGGTATATGTAATATGTGCGGAGTCCATCAGGGTATATGTAATCTGTGCGGAGTACATGAGGGTATATGTAATATGTGAGGAGTACATCAGGGCATATGTAAGCTGTGCGGAGTACATCAGGGTATATGTAATATGTGAGGAGTACATCAGGGCATATGTAAGCTGTGCGGAGTACATCAGGGTATATGTAAGCTCTGCGGAGTACATCAGGGTATATGTAAGCTGTGAGGAGTACATCAGGGTATATGTAATATGTGAGGAGTACATCAGGGTATATGTAAGCTGTGCGGAGTGCTTCAGGGTATATGTAATATGTGTGGAGTACATCAGGATATATGTAAGCTGTGCGGAGTACATCAGGGTATATGTAATCTGTGCGGAGTACATCAGGGTATATGTAAGCTGTGTGGAGTACATCCGGGTATATGTAAACTGTGAGGAGTACATCAGGGTATATGTAATATGTGCGGAGTACTTCAGGGTATATGTAATATGTGAGGAGTACATCAGGGTATATGTAATATGTGAGGAGTACATCAGGGTACATGTAAGCTGCGCGGAGTACATCAGGGTATATGTAATATGTGAGGAGTACATCAGGGTATATGTAATATGTGCGGAGTACATCAGGGTATATGTAATTTGTGCGGAGTACATCAGGGTATATGTAATCTGTGAGGAGTACATCAGGGTATATGTAATATGTGCGGAGTCCATCAGGGTATATGTAATATGTGAGGAGTACATCAGGGCATATGTAAGCTGTGCGGAGTACATCAGGGTATATGTAATCTGTGCGGAGTACATCAGGGTATATGTAAGCTGTGAGGAGTACATCCGGGTATATGTAAGCTGTGAGGAGTACATCAGGGCATATGTAAGCTGTGCGGAGTACATCAGGGTATGTGTAAGCTGTGCGGAGTACATCAGGGTATATGTAGTATGTGAGGAGTACATCAGGGTATATGTAATATGTGAGGAGTACATCAGGGTATATGTAAGATGTGCGGAGTACATCAGGCTATATGTAAGCTGTGCGGAGTACATCAGGATATATGTAATATGTGAGGAGTACATCAGGGTATATGTAAGCTGTGCAGAGTACATCAGGGTATATGTAATATGTGCGGAGTCCATCAGGATATATGTAAGCTGTGCGGAGTACATCAGGGTATATGTAAGCTGTGCAGAGTACATCAGGGTATATGTAATATGTGAGGAGTACATCAGGGTATATGTAAGCTGTGCAGAGTACATCAGGGTATATGTAATATGTGCGGAGTCCATCAGGATATATGTAAGCTGTGCGGAGTACATCAGGGTATATGTAATATGTGAGGAGTACATCAGGGTATATGTAAGCTGGGCAGAGTACATCAGGGTATATGTAAGCTGTGCAGACTACATCAGGGTATATGTAAGCTGGGTGGAGTACATCAGAGTATATGTAATCTGTGAGGAGTACATCAGGGTATATGTAATCTGTGCGGAGTACATCAGGGTATATGTAAGCTGTGCGGAGTACATCAGGGTATATGTAAGCTGTGCGGAGTACATCAGGGTATATGTAAGCTGTGCGGAGTACATCAGGGCATAATAAGGGGGTATAATAATGGGGTAAATAATACAATTATCCATAGGTGTGTGTTACGCTGTGAAGCGATCCGTTATGCACAGGCCGGTGTCACACTGATAAACGGTTTTCTTTATCACTCCCCTTCTGTAACGCTCTGCACCTTTTGGGGACTTTTTCTCCTTCGTAGTTTGGGAAATATTGCTGGGAAAGTTTTTTGCTGGTATAATACGGGTGCCCTCGCTTCCAGCAGATGTGTTATGTCCATTCCCTTTCCTAGTTCCTAAATACTAGGGCCCTGAAACTGAAGGAATGTTCCCCTCCGGCCTGCGCATTGAGATGTTTTTTCATCACCGCATTACTAGTGCCATAACTTTTTTATTTTTCAGTTGATTGAGCGGTGTGCGGGCTTGTTTTTTGCGAGACGGGCTGTAGATTTTATTGGTACCATTTTAGAACACATACGACTTTTTGATCACTTTTTATTTCATTTTTTGGTAAAGGAAATTACCAAAAACAAGCAATTCTGGAATAGTTTTTTATAGTTTTTTTTTATCGGCATCCACAGTGCGCCCTAAATTACATGTTCGCTTTATTCTGCGGGTCGATACGATTACGGCGATATCAAATTTGTATAGTTTTTTTTATGTATTGCAGCTTTTGCACAATAAAATCACTTTTTTTATAAAATCATTTGTTTTCTGTGTCGACATATTGTAAGACCCATAACTTTATTATTTTTGCGTGCACAAAGCGGTGTCAGGGATTATTTTTTGCGGCACGGATTGTCGTTTTTTATTAGTACTATTTTGGAGTAAATGTTACTTTTTGATCACTTTTTATAGCATTTTTTGGAAGGAGATGTGACCTAAAAAGAAATATTCTGGCGTTGTTTTTCATGTTTTTTTTTTACCGCGTTCACCGTGCGGGATAAATTACATAATAGTTTTGTAGTTTGGGTCGTTACGGACGCGGCGATACCAATTATGTATAGTTTTTTTTATTTTTACGGTTTTTCCCATAATAAAAAACACTATGGGAAAAAAGTCAGTTTAGCTTTATTTTTATTTGAAATGTGTGTGTTTTTATTGTTTTACCACATTTTTATTATCTTTTTTTTACTTTTCTGACTTGTCCCACTAGGGAACATGAGGGCCTGATGCCCCGATCGCTACTCTATTACACTGCACTACATACGTAGTGCAGTGTATTAGCGCTGTCAGTTATTCACTGACAGCAAGCCTATGAGGACACGCCGCAGGCGGGTCCTCATCGGCTCCCGTACAAGGCAGACTCGGACGCCATTTTCTGGCGTCCGATTGCCACAGCAACCCAGCGATTGCATCACTGGGTTGCCGGTAGGGTGAAAACCTATCAGATGCTGCGCTCTATTGAGCGCAGCATCTGAGGGGTTAATCTGCTGGATCGGAGAATAGCTCCGGTCCTGGCAGTTACAGGAGGGTGCCAGCTGTATAATACAGCTGTCACCCCGCGGTGATGGTGCCGGCTCTGCTTCTGAGCCCGCACCATCACTGCGCCGTACATGTACGGCGCTTTGCGGGAAGCACCTCCCGACAGCGCCGTACATGTACGGCGCATGTCGGGAAGGGGTTAATATTGAACACACACTTTTACAAAGAGACATAAACACATGCAGAGACATATATACACACACATACTGTAACATATACACATACAAACACAGAAACATACTGTATACACAGACACATACACACACACACACACACACACACACACACACACACACACACACACACACACTCTGTAACATATACACATACAGACACAGAGGAACATACTGTATACACAGAGACACATACTGTATACACACATACACACACACATATACACATGTGTGTCCACCATGTATCCTTGCTGACAGGATAACAGGCTTCTTGCAGGATGGGCTGTGAGCGGAGCTTCTTCCTCTGCTTCTCGGCTGTTATTTACTCCGTGTGTGTGCAGAGCACAGAGTAGACGCAGAGCCCATTGGCGCCCCCTACATGCTGGGAGGGTGCAGCACGAGAGTGGACCAGAGTCAGAACGCCGCTGCGTGATCTCCTGGCTCTTCCTAAAGCTGATCGCTGCTGCAGGTGTCCGACATACAGAGCGCCAATCAGCAGCATGCAGCTGCTCTGCGGTGCCCCCCTTCCCTACCACCTAGTTGCACCCGGGCACATGCCCCGCCTGCCCCCCTAGATACGCCCTTGTTTATATTTAATCTACGGCAATACAATCCAGTCCTAATATCTTCTCATTGAAGGCATCTGCCATCTGCTCATTAGGTTCTAGACTCTAGAGCATTGGTTTAGAAACATGGCTTCATGGAACCCTAGGGCTCCTTGGACCTTTGTTAGGGGTTCCCAAAAAGACAGCAACAGCAAGTTTCTTTTGGCCGGGTTCACACATAGCGTAAATAGTGCGGAAAATACAGTAGCATCAGAGTGGATGAGATTTGAACAAATCACATTCACACATTGCGTAAGTGATAAACAGAAAAAAACGCTCAGGAATTTACATGCGGTGCATTTTTTTAAATCCGCAGCATTTCAATTGTATTTGTGTAATCGCTGTTTTTTTGTTGCAGGTTCTCTCCATTGAATTCAACGATAAAACCCGCAACAGATAGCAGATGTTGCGATTTTTTTGCGGCAGAAAAATCGTATACTTACCCAGAACTGTGTGCTTCTTTGTCCAGGCCAGCCTCCTGGGAAGACTTTTCATCCCATGTGACCGCTGCAGCCAATCACAGGCTGCAGCGGTCACACGGGATGAAACGTCATCCCAGGGCTGCAAGACGTGGGAGAGACGCATCGCCATGGTACATATATACATTTTATTTTTGTTCCATTGCAGGATTTCCGCAGCGGACATTAGGAGTGAAAAATTGCACCACAATTTGGTGCGCTTTTTCGGACATAATTCCTTGCAGGCAACACGGCTGATACGGTAACTTCACACCAAACTCATCAAAATATGTCTCTATGGACCTCGTTTTGTGCACTGGGGCACAGTCATGCTGGAACACCAAATAGCCAAAGCCCAAACTGTTCCCACAAAGCTGGAAGCATAAAATTGTCCAAAATGTCTTTGTATGATGTAACATTAACATTACTGTTCACTGGAACTAACGGGCCTGAACCCTGAAAAACAGCCCCAGTCCATTATGCCTTCTTTACCAAATTTTACTGTAGACACTATGGAATCTGGTAGGTAACGTTCTCCTGGCATTCACAAAACCAAGAGTCGTCCATTACACTGCGAAATAGTGAAATGTGATTCATCACTACAGAAAACACGTTTCGATTAGTTGTAAAACCGCAGAATAAAAACCCAGCCTGAGGCCTCATGCACACGACCGTATTTTTTCCCACCCGTAAATACTGGCGTAAATACGGGTCCGGTGTCACACGTATTCGACCCGTTTTGCACCAGTATTTACGGACCCGTGCCCGTAAATATGGGTCCGGTGTCACCTGTATTCCACCCGTATTTACGGGCACGTTTTTGGCGGCAAAATAGCACTGCACTAATCGGCAGCCCCTTCTCTCT
This sequence comes from Rhinoderma darwinii, assembly GCF_050947455.1. Lineage (NCBI taxonomy): Eukaryota > Metazoa > Chordata > Amphibia > Anura > Rhinodermatidae > Rhinoderma > Rhinoderma darwinii. The sequence goes on from NC_134699.1 coordinate 51,947,137, forward strand.
ATCAGTGCAGGATAGAGAGAAGGGACAGCCCTTTCTGTAATAAAAGTTAAAGAAATTCATACTTACCCGGCCGTTGTCTTGGTGACGCGTCCCTCTCTTCACATCCAGCCCGACATCCCTGGATGACGCGGCAGTCCATGTGGCCGCTGCAGCCTGTGATTGACCTGTGATTGGCTGCACCGGTCACATGGGCTGAAACGTCATCCAGGGACGGCCAGGACGTCGGGCCGGATGTCGAGAGCGACGCGTCACCAAGGCAACGGCCGGGAGACCGGACTGGAGGAAGCAGGAAGTTCTCGGTAAGTATGAACGTCTTTTATTTTTTACAGGTTGCTCTTTATTCTGATCGGTAGTCACTGTCCAGGGTGCTGAAAGAGTTACTGCCGATCAGTTAACTCTTTCAGCTCCCTGGACAGTGACTATTTACTGACGTCGCTTAGCAACGCTGCCGTAATGACGGGTGCACACATGTAGCCACCCGTCATTACGGGAGCTCCATAGACTTCTATGGACTGTCCGTGCCGTTATTACGGCCTGAAATAGGACATGTTCTATCTTTTTTAACGGCACGGGCACCTTCCCGTAAGAAAACGGGAAGGTACCCGTGGCCAATAGAAGTCTATGAGCCCGTTATTACGGGTCGTAATTACGACCTGTAATAACGGGAGTTTTTACGGTCGTGTGCATGAGGCCTTAGGGCATGTTCAGCTCTGGCAGATTTGCGGTGCGGATTCTGCATTGCAAATCCACAGCAATTTACAGTAATATACAATTGGATGGGGTTTTGAAAAACCCATTTACATGTAGTGGAAAACCAGGGGATTTTTACAGTGCAAAGGCTAAAACCTGCGGCAAATACAATGCCGAATCCACAACAGAATTATCATGTAACTAAATGAAGATTTTGCAGCAGATTTTTTGTGGAATTGCACAGCAAAATCTATGGCAGAAATTGTGAACGTCTTCCACACACTGGACCATGAAATTATCCTACAACAAGTTAAAGAGGCTCTGTCACCACATTATAAGTGCCCTGTCTCCTACATAAGCAGATCGGCGCTGTAATGTAGGTGACAGTAATGCTTTTTATTTAAAAAAACGATCTTTTTTCACAAAGTTAGGAGCGATTTAAGTTTATGCTAATGAGCTTTCTTAATGCCCAAGTGGGCGTACTTTTACTTTCGACCAAGTGGGCGTTGTACAGAGGAGTGCATGACGCTGACCAATCAGCATCATGCACTCCTCTCCATTCATTTACACTGCACTAGCGATATAGATATATCGCTATGTGCAGCCTCATACACAAGCCCTAACATTACTACAGTGTCCTGATAATGAATACACATGAAATCCAGCCTGGACGTCATGTGTACTCAGAATCCTGACACTTCTGACTCTTTTTTGTGAGATTCCAGCAACGGATACGAAATCTCGCGAGATCACGGAGCTAAACGAGATTTGGTTTCACTTGCCGGAATCTCACAAAAAAAGATTCAGAAGTGTCAGGATTCTGAGTACACATGACGTCCAGGCTGGATGGTCATGTGTATTCATTATCAGGACACTAGTAATGTTAGGGTTTGTGTATGAAGCTGCACATAGTGATATAACTATATCGCTAGTGCAGTGTAAATGAATGGAGAGGAGTGCATGATGCTGATTGGTCAGCGTCATGCACTCCTCTGTACAACGCCCACTTGGTCGAAAGTAAAAGTACGCCCACTTGGGCATTAAGAAAGCTCATTAGCATAAACTTAAATCGCTCCTAACTTTGTGAAAAAATATCGTTTTTTTAAATAAAAAGCATTACTGTCACCTACATTACAGCGCCCATCTCCTTATGTAGGAGATAGGGCACTTATAATGTGGTGACAGAGTCTCTTTAAGCAAATTTCTCCCCTTCACCGTTGAAGCCGAACCATGACCCCAATTAATTTCTGGGTAAATAAGATCTCCCATTATCACTACAGTACCCCCTGTGCAGCCCGCTCCATCTGTTTATATAGCTGATCTTCCATCTCTTCAACCAAAAATTATTTTTTTCAGTGTTTACCTCCCTTTGAAATTCTACCCCCATGGTTTCAACCTCCTCACAATCTTCACCCACTATTGCCTCATTTCATACAACCTTGGAGGTCCTCCCCTTCAGTTTGTAGCCTTAAAATTATTCTTAAAACTTCTCCACCTAACATGTATTTTTTATTGGTTCCCACATGGATCAGCTAATTTATCCACCCTTTCCACCACATGCTGAATGCTGGCACCACGGAGACAGCCAACCATTCGGTTGGGGCGGTCTTGGCGAGAAATTTTTCTATCCGTCTTCCCAATTACAGAATTCCCTACAACTACTAATTGTCTTGCATTACCCGCATTACCATCCCGCTGACTACTAGCTGGGCCGTCCTCCCGACTGTTATACATAGTATTTCAAATCCAGGCCTAATAGACAAATGCTTATGGAGAACCGGGGGACTTTGTTAAACCTCCAGTTGCCATAGTCTCTGTCAAACAACGTAGATGCAGCGGTTGCTATTGATCGCAGCATCTAAAGAGTTAAACGACGAAGATCAGATGTTCCTCTGATCTCTGCCGTGAGAGCGTGGCTGCGGCTGTCTTTTACAGCCGTTGCCCCATTCCTGATCGCACGGGCACAATGCTGTGCCCGTGCGATCAGATGGACAAGTATGCTTATCCTGATGCAGTGGACAAGCATACTCATGATGTCCAAAGTTCATTATAGGGGTTGGAGCTCTGTTATTTCATTACAAAGCTCCAAATCCACTGCTTTCCTTCACACAGTCACAAAGTAAAATTATAAAATGATGTCTGTCACTAGAGAGAGCTCACTGCATCGAGATTTATACCGTTCTCATTGAAGTAAGCCCCCCAAGTGCTAGCAGAACACATTTTCAGAATATGGTCACCTCTGACACGGAAAAAAGGATTTTCATATATGTGAGCTGTAACCTTGAATTAATCAAGTTGCACTAAGCTTTAGGCTGCAATCTTCATTCATTCATTCATTCATTCATTCATTCATTCGTTCGTTCGTTCGTTCGTTCCTAATAATACATGCTGGATGCAAGGTATGCAAGTCCAGGATGCTGCTGCCTTCACTAGCCCTTATGTATCAACACAGCTTCATTCCTATACTGCTTTCTTTCTACACTGGCTTGTGTTATTCTCCTCTGACTTCCTCCTTATCTACACTCAGCCTCTCCACACTCTGATCCACCGTGTACAACCACCTTCTCCTCCCTATTGCTATCTCTAACACTAAGAGAAGGAAGGGGAAAACAGATTACGTCTTTTCCGTCAGGGAGACCAGCTGTCTACACGGACTCCACAGCAGTTAAATAGTAGGAAGTTTGTAATGAAGACCGTTTAGAAAGTTGCTTAATTTTACATTTAGGAATTAAATGAACAATAATAAAATAAAAAGTTCAGTCTAAAGGTGTCCATAGCCCTTAGCTCATGTTTTCTCCTGAACCGATCAGAAAGGGGTTTATGGGTACACTTAGTGCTTCCCTGCCTTTGCTTACATGGACTGATACAATTGATTACAATCTATGTACAACACTAATAACTAATTATGTAGTGAAAAATAGTAAGGTAATAAGAATATAATTATAAATAATCCTTTCCCAGCTTAATCTGTTGTTATTTTATATTTCAAGGACTTGTCCACATTAATATTAATAATTGGTTTTATCCTTACTTTAAAAGTTGCCAATAAATTATGGAGATATACATCAAGATAGAGGTAGCAGTTATAACCCACCATGCCACAAGCTCTATAATCCTAAATTAATCTCGTGTATATATAAGTAAAGGTGAGTTTTTAAATAAATCCAATATGCTTATGTTAATACACGCTGTTTTTTTTTTAAAGAAGTGAATCCGTGACTAAGTCGATATGTATAAATCTACTTCATTCATTCCCATCAAACATCAGTATAATGAGACCCACTCCCTGTAAGAGCTGCAATACGTGCGCCTGTTTCTATGCATGCAAATGATCCTTCAACATACACTCCCTAAATTCTGCACGTCAACAGCAACCATGATGCTGGATAATGACATTTCCACGACAGTATCTGCTCAAATTGTGCTGTCTGCCTATAGTATATCCGGCATGCATATCTCTGCTATGCAAGCCCTGCTTAAAACATTTGCTTTAATTAATCAGCATATTTATAAGCAGAGGCAGCCTGGAAAGCGAAGATAGCAATATATATACCAACGGCTGCAGAGTACTATTAATATATAACCAAGCTGGATTCATTTCTTCTGCAGTAATGAGTTCCCTTTTGATTTTCTGCCTCTGCTGTAATATCCACATACTCTGAATTGATATATATATATATATATATATATATATATATATATATATATATATATATATATATAAATACATATGCACACACACACACACACACACACACACACACACATATATATTTATATATATGTGTGTATATATATATATATATATATATATATATATATATAAATAAAATAAAAAATAAACAAAATATATATATATATATATATATATATATATATATATATATATATATATATATATATATATATACACCTTTTGAGATAGTAAACTGGATATTACCAATAAGGATAAAGATGTTGCTGATGAAAGTCTATTTCTCAGCTGCTTATGGCAAACATGTGGCAGCCGCCGTTCTTCTTTTGTGTGTCGAGCCCATTGTAGCAAGCAGTTGCAGACTGTCTGCTGTATATTCAATGGGGAACAGATTTAAAAGTGTTCACTACAAAACCCATCCCATCTGGAGGCAAACAGGCAAGAATGATAGAAATACATTTTACAGCATATTATACACAGACTGAGAATGCAGAACAGCTGCCACAGGAATAAATAAAAGGTGTATTGCATAAGGGGTAAATACAGTAAATGTATGCTGGATTGGTTATGGGAATTTTTTGGAAAAAAAACCTAAATAAAAATAAAAATTTGAAACCTGTTAATCAGAATTTTGGATATTTAGATACAACTTATTAGATGGGAAAATATTGCCAACAAATGTTTTTTTGACACAGGTAACAATGATTGGTTATGTATGGGGACGAATGATCGTTACTATGATTGTTCATCCCCATACATTTCCATCATGTCGGTAGCACATCACAGGTAATTGTCCTGCCAACTAACGACCATTTTTTTGGCCGCATAAACGAGCAGATCAGCTGATGAATGATCGTTGGCTTGTTCATCGGCTCATCGTTGCCCTGATTACACAGGGCAATGATCGAAAATGAGTGCTCATATGAACGCTTATTTGTCTGATTTTTGGCCCGTGTAAAATGTCCTTTTTTTTCTTAAAATAAAAATGTGTATAACTGTGTTTTGTGCAACTTTCTAAATTCTAAAATTATTTTTACTCTTTGAGATACAGCTGCTTTGTATCCTGTATACAGAGCAGCTGTATCTAGTGTTGGAACCTGTATCTGTCAGGTCAGCGGGACTGTCGAGTTCAGTGACAGCGGGTACTGCGTGTCTCTGACTCGCTGGATCAAGCGGTTACCGATCACATCTGAGTTCATAACTTAGATGTGATCGATTACAAGTGGATCATGTGTGTTAGAGACACGCAGGACCCGCTGTCACCGAACCCATCAGTCCCGCGGACCTGACGGATTCAGGTCTTAGTGCACGATACAGCTGCTCTATATACAGTTTATATCTCAAAAAGTAAAAACTATTTTTTATAAAAATTTGCTTGTAGCTGCATTAGTTCACGTGCATTATTTGGCTTCATTCATTTCTCTGTATGCGACTATCCTACAAGTACATCAATGACTGATCAAAGTGACCACATTGCTTGGGTGTTGATTTTATGGACGCTTTAGCCATAACTTTAGCCAGCAGGGACAGTAGATGGCTTTAAAAAAGGCTTAGATAATTTCCTAGAACAACAAAATATAAGCTCCTATGTGTAGAAATTTTTTACTTCCCTCTTCCCATCCCTTGGTTGAACTTGATGGACATATGTCTTTTTTCAACCGCACTAACTATGTAACTAATTTTTCCTCTCTAGCTGTCTCCATAACCATCATTCTGTTGGCCTTACTTATTAGTCCGGGAGCATCAAATCTCTCTGGTCCTGAGGGACGTCCTCATTGACAGGGCAGTTCTCATAAATATATTGATGTGTTCCCACTTATATCATATACTAATTGACCTTCCTCTTCTGAAACCTAGATATTGCCAGACAGCTGCCTGCCACAAGAAGACAGTCACCTAAAAGCATCTCCTTAGTGGAGAAGTGACCATCAATGAAGAGCATTAGGCAGTAGTCCACTGTTTCTGCATGAACGAGAGCCATTCACACAATAACCATCAATATTTCCTGACGCTATAACAGGCAGTCACAATAATGGAAATCCCTGGAAGTTACCAAGCTAGATGCTTTTCCCTTGACACGCTAATGGCTGCATGCTAGCTATGGCGCTCTGTGTGTCTCATATTAGATTTAGGCTAGTTCATTGATAGGAAAGTAAAAAAAATATGTTAAAAGGTTTTCCTAAAGCTCATGACTTGACGAATACTATATTTCACAGAATAAAGTGATCATAACTAAAAAGTAACTTTTAGTGGTACGAAAAAAAAATAGTTAAAGCACCGAGCTACAATTAATCAAACAATTTAAAGGTAGGGTGCCTATACCCAGAGTACAGGTCATGATGGTAGATAGTAAAAGATCCAGGGCAATGACTCCAATTACAGTGACTAATTCTTAATAAATATGTGTCACTGTACTCTGATAATAGATGTAGACCAAGGGTTGGGAGTTTATCCGGTGCCAGAAATTATGATTCGTGGAATCTCTTTACTATGTATACCAGCTGAATTACAGGGCTACCACCCACTTTTCTGTACTGGATTAGATACAGGTCCAGCACAGCGGACGTTTCCCTATGGTGGTATGGAACTGTGATAGATTTAAACAACTATAGCAGCAGAGGACAGTACGTAGGATGCCCCAATGGGTTTGGCATCAATACACTCTAGCCCTGGACTTGCCCTTTAGAAATGTCAAGTATTCGCCCTGAAAAGGACAGCTCCACTCAGGAACCTCACCCTGTTATTGCCCTGTCCCGACATGTTTTCTCTTAAAAAATAATTCATATGGGGTGGTAACAATCAAGAGGTTTTTCTTGGCGTGCAGCCATGTAGTATGATCGATAGTGCGGTCTGCTAGTACTGGCTAGATTTCTTTCACCCAGGGCAAAAGTTCAGTATGCTGCCCCATCTCTGTTTCTAAATATCGAAGACAAGCCAATTTGGCTTGTTGGCAACCCGCCTTGCATCCAGCACCCTCACACCCTGGGTGCTGAGTTATGTTTAAATAGTCAAAGGCTTTTAACCCACTCCACATAATTCCCAGGGCGGCCACTACAATGTCATTACATCACACCATAGGGGAAGCTGTGTGATATCTGTGGGATGTATTTACTCAACCCTCAGTTTTCTGAGTCGAGTGTCATGGATTAAACCTGTAAGGTGCGGGGGTTGGTGGCAGGTGGGGCAGAGAAGATGACTTCCACCCACTCTTGTGTTACCACCCAGGGGACAGACCTGGTAAGCATCAGATCCATCCCCTCATATGGTGATTACCAGCCACACCTTTGCTGCATATAGTGGGGTGTGCAAGTACGTAGAATAAGAGGAAAGAGCGGTTTGTCCCACTCTACCTCTATACCTTAGCCCTTGGGTCATAGTGATGGGTAGAATGCCAGGATACTGTCACCACCCACTGGGCAGTGGCCTAGCAGACAGCAGGGAATATATCCCATTGCCCCTGCCTGTATTCACTCCCTGAGTGTGCCTACTAATGTCATCATCAGATTGGGATACACAATAAAAGAAGGAGAGATTCAGTGGCTGTAAATAAACAAAGTAATGGCAGAATTATGTGTAGACTTTGTATTTGCGGTAATAAACCTAAGGGCTCATTCAGACGAGTGTGTATCTCGACCGTGTGAAGGCCGTTAAAACAACGGCCGTCACGCGGACTCATGTATTCCAATGGGGCCGTTCACACGACCATTTTTTTCAACGGAGCGTGTGAACGGTCAGTGAAAAAATAGGACATGTCCAATTTTACTGCGTGTCATGCATCCCTCCATAGATTCTAGTCTATGGGGGATTTGTGACAACGCGTCCCACACGGGTGCACCTCGGACGTGAAAAACTGCAGTTTTTCACGTCCAAGGTTGGCTACGTTCGTGTGAATGTAGCCTTAAGCTAACTAAACATGGAGCTGAAATGTCCTGGGCAGCAAAAGAATCAGTCAATAAAGGTCCATAATGTCCTCCACAAGTGTCATATTGCAAGAGGAATATCATATTGTAAGGGGTGAATCCTCTTGTCGTTTAATTTTGCCTACTGTAAGTGTTCCCTAATCCACTTGCTGAATTTTCTCTTCGATTTAACCAAAGTAGTTGAGTAGTGAAGGAGATGAGGCCATGTATATGACCCCCAGGATCCTGCTGTCAATGATATCCCTAATTTAAAACCATGTACCTGTTACTGAACTGGTGAAGGTGTCCATTCTGAAGATGTTGAGCTAGGTTTTCCAGCAAGTGACTATGTGTAAGCCTGTCTCCTTAATACTGTGATCAGACCCCTTAGTATACGTCATCATTGGGAAGCGCCCGCCCACATTTGGATCCATGGATCCGATTTTTCATGTATTGTGTGGCAGTAAAAGAAGAGTTAACTTCACATAGGAACCAATAAGAGACACAAGATGGGCATCAATTTTTAGTATTTATTTTGTGTTAACATGTTAATGTTTTAATAGTGTAAAGTAGCTGAGAATATTCTGCAAAGGAATCATAAAAAGTTATGGATGCTTGAAACTGAATATAGCGGATATAGACATTCAGGTGAGCCCACCCATGCTTAAATAACCCCATTATTATGCAAATATTGATATATGAATGGGAGATTCATATATCAATATTTGCATAATAATGGGGTTATTTAAGCATGGGTGGGCTCACCTGAATTTCTATATCCGCTATATTCAGTTTCTAGCATCCATAACGTTTTATGATTCCTTTGCAGAATATTCTCAGCTACTTTACACTATTACCCTCTGTATAATTCCTGTGCCCTGTGCCCTGTACCTCGTTGATCATTTTGATATGTGGGAAACATTGAGAATTGATATAGACCTCTATCTTTACCTCCACAGGCCACATCATTGCTTTCCCGGCTTTTACCCTCCCACTTCTGCACACCATAATCAAGCAGCTCCACATACAGACGTTCATATATCTTTCATTCATTTCTCCCCTGTGACATTGTTAGAGTAATTTTCAAGTTTTCATATCCATTAAATATTTGAACTGTCACATGGATCTTACACCGGTGAATCGGAATCTATATTGGATTTCAAATCGCAGACTTCATACATTATTAATGGTATGGCTGACATACACAGATTGCTATAGTAAAGCTTATAGCAAATACTATTCCTCACCTATTCCTGATCTCCTTCAGACAGAGTCTATAGAGATTTGCCATTGGTATTTTATAAAAGATGTGGATAACATTTGTAAAGAATTGGGAAGCAAAATGATGTATAGATGACTTGTCCATGTTTTAACCAAAGCTAATAACAGCGTCTCTGTGCCAGTGCATTGGCAGAAATTATATACCTATGTAGCAAACCTGAATCTATTTATTTTTTTACAATAAGTCATTAGCTTCCTATGGGAAATCTAATGATGAGAGATTTAGTGCAAGATTTCAAGGGAAGGGAGGAATCCGAGACACAGAGTAACCCCTTATCTCCCCCTATAATACCTATGATCAGGGTCAGATGTTCCCACCATATTACCAGAAGATCTTCCGGTGGGCCCAGACTCTGACCCAGTAATGGGTCCCAAAATGTCTAGCAGAAGACAATTGCATTTGGAGCAAATTGGGGAGCCAAGCACTTGCCACTAGGGTATATTTCTTATGTGATTTACCAATAACCTATTAGACCTCATTGTCCATATGTCATGTGTCTACAATGATAACAACAAGTGGATGTGCACGTATTCTGTAGAGATGGTGGGCCCTTAAAATCATTCCCTCTGGTGGGCCCAAGGGACCCTACTCTGACACTGCCTATGATAATCCTTTCTAAAGACCCATTTATATGTTCGTTCCCGATTATCGGCCCGTGTAAACAGGGAAGCGATCAGACGACAAAAAAGCAATCACTTCGTGGGCTGATCTCATAGCTAAAATGCCTTTAAAATCTTCGCTGTCGGCAATACATCTCCCCGTGTAAACAGGGCAAATGTTGCCGACAATAATGCAAACTCATGGGAACCGAACAATCGTATTAATGATCGTTCGTCCGCATACAGAAAGCATTGGCCCGTGTAATTGGGCCTGTCAACGAGCGCCAATCCACTTGATGATCGGTGCTCGATAGGGGCAAAAAACTGCCAGTGTAAACCAGCTTTAAGTGTGGGAGCATAGAGAATGAAGTAAGTGGTGGAAGTTCTGTGATGGGGGCACTGTAGGCACTAAATGGGCACTAGATGCACTATTTATCCAGGCAATGTATAGCACTCTCCAGGCACTGTTTAGCACTACTGTATTTTGCGCTAAGAAACTGTTTGACACAATGTGGTCATTGTATAAATGGCCGTGAGAATAGCCCCATAGACATGCCTTCATTTTAATGCAGCCGTGTGATGGCCGATAAAAAACGGCCATCACACGGCCGACTTTCCCGTCGTCTGAATAAGCCCTAAGTATCCAGAGTCTGCATGGCATAGCTGTGATAAATTTGCTGCTGTGTGCTAAGCTTGCTGCGCATTGTTGCCTTTCTATCCTTTCTCAGAATATTTGCAATGAGTGCAAAACACATTCATTAAAGAGGTTGTCCATAATTCGAAAAACATGGCTGCTCTCTTCCAAAACTAGTGTCACAGCTATCCACAGGTTGTGTGTGGTATTGCCGCTCATCCTAATTCACTTCAATAAGGCTGAGCTGCAATGCCAGATACTACCCATGGACAGGTGTGGCGCTGTTCTTGGAAGAAAACAGTCATGTTTTTCAATCATGGACAACCCCATTAAGTTCAACCGTTCCCTGATTACGCTATTTGGTCCGGTGAAATGGTGATTGTGGCAAAAAAAAATTCAAATAATTACAATTTCAGCTACCTATCCGCAAAGTAGCAACATGATTGGCTGCTAAAGCCAATACCTTTCATTTTTCCTTCTTCTCGAATGTGTATTTGTGAATATAAGGCCATGTTTCTATTGGGTTAAACTTGTGTAGTGCTCATCACTTATCATCTAATGAAGTCTTGGTTGAAAACGGAGACCGGAAGGCATAACTAATGCACACAATGCAATTCCCGATGTAAAAAAAGCATAAAAAGGTATGACCCACAACCTTACAGTATATTCTTAGCGGAATCAGTATTATTTTTTTACGTACGGTAACTGATATATTAAAAGGCAGTTATGCCCATCGTTGGCATTAAAATGGCGTATGTTATTTTATTACTTGAGTGAATCCAGCCTAGCAAGTTTTTATTCCAAGCTGCTACATCAGCTGTAATTTTGTGTTAAAGACACAATAGTTATACAGCAATCAAATACCTCATCAAATTGAGTTAGTGCACCTATTACGGCAGCTGTGGGTTCTAATACCTCAGGATCCGACATAGTACTGCGGGGAGGAAGCCATGATTATAGTTCCGGGACTAGTTTGATAACACAATTGGGATTTTTGTCTAGGCAGCAGATGTATAAGTAGTCACAGCAATGCTTATAACATACAGCAGTTCATTTATATGTGTTGATCTTGGGACCACTGTTTAGCAAAGCAAATATTGGCGTTTTCTCTTCTGACACATAAATAGGAAAAGAGTGGCTCTCTCAATGCATTTTTATGTTTTATTAAAATTGTATCTTTACAACAAACATAAAACGCATACTGTAATATCAAATTGAGAATCGCCTCAGAGAGTTGCAATTTCAAGGTTGAAAATTTGAATGGAAAAATATCTAATCACATGAAATGTTTAAATACAAATGGATGATGATATCCATTTTTGAACATGGAAAATATCATTAGGCTGCTGGTCTTCTGCATATGCTTTTCGGCACTATAAGCAATTCACTGGACATTTAACAGTACTAAAAATAAATGTTTACATTGTTTTTCCCTTTTCCTTCCCCTTATAAAATAAATAGTTTTTCCAGTTATATATAAAGCTTAAAGAGGACCTTCCAGCTATTCTGTGTGGTCCAGTTAAAAGAACCTGTCAGCTCTCCTGTGTGGTGTAATTTAGAGAATCTCTCAGATCTCCTGTGTGCTGTATTATATAGAGGATCTGTCAGTTCTCCTGTGTGGTGTAGTATAGAGGATCTGTCAGTTCTCCTGTGTGGTGTAGATTAGAGGATCTGTCAGCTCTCCTGTGTGGTGTAGTATAGAGGATCTGTCAGCTCTCCTGTGTGGTGTAGTATAGAGGATCTGTCAGCTCTCCTGTGTGGTGTAGTATAGAGGATCTGTCAGTTCTCCTGTGTCGTGTAGTATAGAGGATCTGTCAGCTCTCCTGTGTGGTGTAGTATAGAGGAGCTGTCAGCTCTCCTGTGTGGTGTAGTATAGAGGATCTGTCAGCTCTCCTGTGTGGTGTAGTATAGAGGATTTGTCAGCTTTCCTGTGTGGTGTAGTATAGAGGATTTGTCAGCTCTCCTGTGTGGTGTAGTATAGAGGATCTGTCAGCTCTCCTGTGTGGTGTAGTATAGAGGAGCTGTCAGCTCTCCTGTGTGGTGTAGTATAGAGGAGCTGTCAGCTCTCCTGTGTGGTGTAGTATAGAGGAGCTGTCAGCTCTCCTGTGTGGTGTAGTATAGAGGAGCTGTCAGCTCTCCTGTGTGGTGTAGTATAGAGGAGCTGTCTGCCCTTCCTGTGCGTTGTAATAGAGAGGACCTGTCAGCTTTCCTGGCATGTCTATTTTAGTAAATACTTGTATTTTCCAGAAAATATCTGGAGCATGCTTTTCTTACGGTATGTTCACACAGAGAAATTTTAGCGGCCAATCCGCCACAAAATTCCGCCTCCCATTTATTTCAATGAGAGGCAGACGCTTCTTTTTCTTGCTAGCCGTTTTTTTCAGCTAGCGGGCAAAAGAAGCCTCTTGTTCAAACCTCCCATTGTCTAATAAAGAGGATGGCAAGAGCCCTCAAAAATTTATAGAACTATATTAATGAGAAGCCACACCAGGAGTACACCACCAGAAATTTGATAGTAATTGATAAGGGAAAGGGAAGATGGAAAAGTGTGTGGAGATAGAATGATAGTTAATAAATGAACACTTTATTAGTTTTTATATTTATGTATAAGTTAAAAATTAACAACAGCACATTGAATTATCGCAGAGACCACTATAGTTCTGCAATGTAGGGAATGAGTATACCCTATATATTAATGTATGCCCAACCTTGCTAAACTGTAATAGCTTTTTATATTTCCCTCTATGCATCCCGACGCTCATAACTTTTTTATTTTTTGTACGATGTAGTTGTATGAGACTCTGTTTTTTGCGGGACAAGTTGTACTTTATGTAGGTACCATATTTTGGTACAAATACATTATCATTTAATTTATATAGATTTTTATTTTGGCGAAAATGCAGAAAAAAGCAGTTCCGCTGCAGTTTTCATATGTTTTTTTTTACACCATACACTGATCATCATAAATATTGTTATACATTTGTTGTACAGGTTGTTACGGTCGTGGCGATACCAAATATGTCTATATTATTTCATGTTTTGGGACTTATATTTTAAAAAGTTTATTTATTATAAAAAAAAATGTGTGTTTCTGTGTATTTTTTAAACTTTTGACTTATTTATTTATCATTAATTTTTTTTTGCATTCATGTAACTTTTTTTTTTTAATCCCATAAAGGGATTTTTTATTTTGATTTTTTTAACTGTTATGTACTGGCATAGATCTATATGCTAGTACATTAGCCATACCTCCAAACTTTTGAATTCAGAAAAGAAGGGCATTTTAAGCCACGCCCCTAACCACGCCCAATATCCCACATAAACACATCAAATCGCTGCCAGATCCTTCTTCAAATAACAAGATCATATTCTCACTGCGGATCTCTAGACTTACAATTACAAAAAAAAAAACTATGGATATCACCAATATTATGGATCAGGTTATATCGTCTTTATGTTACTTTTCCTAACTTGGGTATAACGTTCGCTCATCACGGCGGCAGCTGCAGGACAAACCAAAAGGCTGAGAACAATGAAAGTCAAGAGGGAGACCCTGTGCTTGATGACTTTTCAATTGACAGGTAGCAGAGTTACATGATGGGGATTTTTTTTTCCAGTTGTGTAACTCTGCTACCGGTCAATGGAAAAATCATCCACCAGAGCCCCCTTGTAGATGGCTCCACACACAGCCCCCCTGTAGATGGCTCCACACACAGCCCCCTGTAGATCACTACAAACACAGCCCCCTTGTAGATAGCTCAACACACAGCCCTCTGTAGATCGCTCCAAACACAGCCCCCCTGTAGATAGCTCCACACACAGACCCCCTATAGATAGCTTCACACACATCCCCCTGTAGATCGCTCCAAATACAGCCCCCCTGTAGATAGCTCTACACACAGCCCCCCTGTAGATAGCTCCACACACAGACCCCCTGTAGATAGCTCCACACACAGACCCCCTGTAGATAGCTCCACACACAGCCCCCCTGTAGATAGCTCCACACACAGCCCCCCTGTAGATAGCACCACACACAGCCCCCCTTTTGTACATAACGCCTCACAACCCCCTCCCCCTTGTACATAGTGCCACACAACCACCCTTCCCCCTTGTACATAGTGCCACACAACCCCCTCCCCCTTGTACATAGTGCCACACAACCCCCTCCCCCTTATACATAGTGCCACACAACCACCCTTCCCCCTTGTACATAGTGCCACACAACCCCCCCTCCCCCTTGTACATAGTGCCACACAACCTCCCTCCCCCTTATACATAGGGCCACACAACCCCCTTATACTTTGTGCCACAATGCCGCCAGAGCGGAGAGCGGTAGAGGTTGCCTACTGCTGCCACTCTCCGCTCTGCTTTGACGGTACTCACCGTCAGAAGAAGGCAGGAGTCTTGCAGTGGCGTTCTCACTGGTGTCGATACCGACCTGGAAGTGGACCAGTCCAGTTACCTGACCTGTCACCAGCCCGGTGAGGTCAGATGACTGGACTGGTCTACTCCTGGGCCGGCATCGATCCCAGTCAGAACACCGCCGCAAGACTCCTGCCTTCTTCTGACGCTGATCACTGCTGCAGTCGTCTAGCATGCAAGGCACCTGTCAGCATTGATCAGCTGTTTTGATACAGCTGCAGCACCCAGCGGGACATTTTGCAGACCGCCCAGGACGGCGGTGAGAAACCGGGACTGTCCCGCCGGATCCGGGACGGTTGGGAGGTATGCATGCTGTCACATTATACACCAATCACTCACACATAGGACATGTGCAGCACAAATGCCACTCACATATAGGACATAAGCACCACAGATGTTACTCACATGCCTCCCACTCGCCACTCACATGCTGTCACATTATATACCAATCACTTACACATAGGACACATGCAGCACACATGCCACTCACATACATATAGGACAAAAGCATCACGAAAGTTACTCACATGCTGTCACATTACACACCAATCACTCACACATAGGACATGTGCAGCACACATGCCACTCACATATAGGACATAAGCACCACACATGTTAGTCACATGCCTCCCACTCACCACTCACATGCTGTCACATTATACACCAATCACTCACACATAGGACACATGACACTCACATATAGGACATAAGCACCACACATGTTAGTCACATGCCTCCCACTCGCCACTCACATGCTGTCACATTATACACCAATCACTCACACATAGGACACGTGCAGCACACATGACACTCACATATAGGACATAAGCACCACACATGTAACTCACATGCCTTCCACTCACCACTCATATGCTGTCACATTATACACCAATCACTCACACATAGGACACATGCAGCACACATGACACTCACATATAGGACATAAGCACCACACATGTTACTCACATGCCTCCCACTCGCCACTCACATGCTGTCACATTATACACCAATCATTCACACATAGGACACATGCAGCACACATGACACTCACATATAGGACATAAGCACCACACATGTTACTCACATGCCTCCCACTCGCCACTCACATGCTGTCACATTATACACCAATCACTCACACATAGGACACATGCAGCACACATGACACTCACATATAGGACATAAGCACCACACATGTAACTCACATGCCTCCCACTTGCCACTCACATGCTGTCACATTATATACCAATCACTCACATATAGGACATGAGTAGCACACGTTACTCACATGCCTCCCACTTGCCTCTCACATGCTGTCACATTATACACTAATCACTCACACTTACCAGACTTTTTCCTAGAGCTGACCCCTGACTGAACGCTTGTGCGCAGAAGAGTAACATTTCCTGCTAAGACAATGCCATGCCTACAGATAGATCTGTTTTTTTGGGCTGCTGCTTTGAATGGGATGTGTCAAGTGTTGCAGCTCATCCCCATTCAAGTCAATGTCGATAATCTGCAATATCAGACACCTCCAATGGACAAGAGTGTTTTTCTGGAACAAAAAATAAAAGACCCTCTTTTCTAATCTCCGACAAGCTGTAATATTGTTATCTGTTGCTATACCGCTAATGAAGAATTTGGACAATGTCCATAAAATTCCTTTCCCGGGTACCTTCACATTCTCACCACATGTGGAGTCATCTAAATCCTAAAACAAGTAATGTTTGTCATATATTCGCATATTTTCATATTGTGGTAAATGGACAGGACTTTTTCCTATACAACCCTGTATTCTACAATCTCATTGGGATTCTTCATATTCAACAATGTGATGTACGTTACATAGCAATGACAATTTCTTACTTTACACAATTATCTAAAAAAGTACTTTAAAAGGACTTGTTCTTGACCTAACTTGGGGGAAAAAACCATCTCATCTTGCCTCTCCTTGGTATTTTTGAAAAGTTTGCTCTCCGAGCGGTCATTAATCTGTTTTCAATGACTTTTTGTGACTCAGCAGAATGTCAGAATGTCAGTCTTGATAGGTAACTTGTCTTGTTGGCTTTCCAACTTGTAAAGGATTCTGAGATTTGTGACAAAGAAAAATCCGGCTTTAAATTGCACTGTATGTCTAAAGGTAAAATTTCATTACGGTAGGATGTTTTAGTGAGCGTGAAGTCTGCACACATCTATTTCTGGAATAAAGCTGAGAGGATGAAGCCTTTTTTTACAAAACAAACAAAACAAAGGAATTAGTTGTTCCGTGATTCTGCTTACTCCAGTGGCAAGACAATTTAAGAATGCCACTGCATAAAAGACTTGTTCGGAGTTAAACTAAAAAGAAGCACTCCAGCATTTTTTTTGCCTGTATAGTGCAGCCTAGGCTACTATTAAAAAAAATGTAGAGAATCTTGTGTATGCCTTGTATATACCAGTTTTTGTTAATGTGCTTTTTATGGGTTGTCTGCTATCTTGATTCCTTCTTCCCTCTCTGATGTGGTTATCCTAATAAAGCCTACATTTCCCATGATGCTTCTGGCTTTGCAGCAGCAAAGGGGCGGAGTCTCATGACGCTGCTCTGCTCCAAGTCCTATCTAAGTGCAGAAAGTGATAAGTTAGTGATTTAGAACTTCTTTACTCACATTGCAGTGTCTCAGTGTGTTCCTATGTGATGCAGCTTCAGCCTGTCTCCCATGCCTCCTGCTACTGATAAATCAGTGACATAGAACTGATGTACTCACACTACAGAGTCTCAGTGTATTCCAGGACTGGACTGTCCATCTGGCATTTCTGTCAAATGGCAGATGGGCCGTACATTAGTGGGCTGCCGGAAGCCACCCATATAGTGTTTATTATAGTCCCTCTGAGTGTCTGCTGATCAGACACACAGAGACTTCTCAGAAGGAGGAGCAGGAGAAGCAAGGTCGGCGTCCCACAGAAACAGGGAGGAGGATGTTCTACTCCGCAGGAGAAGAGACACAGACTTCCTCCAATAAAAGAGGTAAGAGAACTGCACTGCTGAGAGGCTGCTGTACTGTACAGTATTTTATATCTTTAGCCAGTGTACTGAGACAGTCACCTTTCTTGGGAGAGCGACAGGGGTACTGCTAAACAGCTGCTCCATCAGTCTGTGACATCTGCCATCTAGTACAGTGCTTGCAGCTTATTCACTCTTTTTTTTTTAACCAAATTTCTTTAATTCACTGCAAAACCTTTGCAACAAAACCCTGCAGCAAGAACACGTGACTAAGCCTACTGTAAGTACTGTGTTACAAGGCAGATTTCACAGGCTTCCCCCGATGATGAATTTGGCCTCCGTCCGTGCAGTAGTCAAACACCCCCCAAAACTGTGGAATAAAGATTTAATTAAAACAGTAGAAGAATTAATATGCTAATATACATACATCATTATTGTAATATTAATTTCATTATTAAGTAGTCATTGAAAATGTATCTGGCCCGTGCTATATAATACATGAGCCTCTGACCATGCCTTCAATGGGAAGGTGAAACGTTTCCTGTATGTTGGGTGATTAAACTTTTTGGATTTTTCTACTACATTTGGAGCGCTGCCTCTTCTCTTGGATTGTGTTCTGAGCCTCTGACCACATGCATAGAACCACCTCCTACATACATATATTAAGTGTATGTGTATGCGCGCATACAAGTGCATGTATGTAGTGAGTGTGCATGTTCGTATGTATGTATGTATGTATGTATGTATGTATGCTTGCCTGTATTTAAAGAATGTGTAAGCATGCAGAAGTATCCCCCACACTCCTTGCACCCGAATGCACTTTATATCTGTCATACACAGATGCTGGATGGTGACCGGCTCATGCAACTTTATGTGTACTACCCCATGTGTATAAAAGATGGCTGGATCATTGTAGAAAACAAGAACTTTTTACATTTTGGGTCACCCCTATTTCCTCATAGATACAGACATTTCATTGGTATCAACTGTACAGATACCATTGAATCAAGAAAGTGGCAATATATTTATATTTCTATGAAATGAAAAAGTTTTGAATATATGTCATATTTCTGAAATATATGTATGAGTTTATATAATATTCTTTATGTAGCCTCGAGCTTGCAACGTCTTTGGTTAAAAAAAAATAGCTTGAAGAACCGCATGTGTGATTCCAGCGTAAGGGAATAATCACACTAGGGTCGTCACGACACCAGAATTTGAACTTCGATACCGATACTTCGTGTAGTATTGTGATTCTCGATACCAAAACGCGTGGTGTGATGAATTTTGAACCTCCATGTGCTTCACATTAATATTAATTAACCCCATCATGTACCTCAGTCCTAAAGGGCAACATTGGGTTAATGTGTGAGGTACATGATGGGGTTATTTACTATTAATGTGAGGCATATGGAGGTTCATAATTCAGAATACCTAGTGCCTCACATTAATAAGTGAAAAAAAGCAGTTTTTAGTTTCTTTTATAACCGTAAACATCATAAATGACGCTATAAATTTGTTATTACAGTCGCGACGATACAGAATGTGTATATTTTAAGTATTGATACTTATTTTAATGTTTATTTTAAAAAATGTGTGTGTATTTCTTTTATTTAACATTACTTTATTTATTTTAACTTTTTTATTTTTAAGCTTTAATGCCCTGATATATATATATATATATATATATATATACTGATAGTACACAGGCAGTTGTTAGGATGTACCTAAGTTTGCCCTAACAGGAAATATGGTCCGACAGCCTTGGGGTCCTTCAATGGACCTGATAGGGATCTGCCAGGTACTACATCTAGGTATACTCCTGGGATTAATCAATCCACACCTGAGGCCAGACCTGTTCGACTGACACCATCTCCCACCAACCAGGGTGGCAGGCTCAGGAGTGGGAGAGCCTATCGCGGCCTGGTCAGTCGGAGTTAGCTCCGCCTCCTGTCCTTTATTACCTGCTGTGTTCTCCTCCTCAGTGCTTGTAATTCTTTTGGATTCCTGGCCCCTCTGCTGCTTGCTCCAGCCTGCTTCTGCCGTGCTTCTGCCTTGCTGCTGTTCTGCTTAACCCGCTTTGCTTTGCCTCCGGCTTGCTATCTCCTCCGTGCTCACTTGGGTATACTCCACTTCATCCTGGTCCTGACAACCCACGGAACACCGCTCCGTTTCCTCGCGGCGTTCCGTGGGCTACTGCCCCTTCCCTTGCGTGTTCCCTGTTTGTTCTCCCGTGCACTTAGACAGCGTAGGGACCGCCGCCCAGTTGTACCCCGTCGCCTAGGGCGGGTCGTTGCAAGTAGGCAGGGACAGGGCGGTGGGTAGATTAGGGCTCACTTTCCCTTCACCTCCTTCCTGCCATTACAGGACCCTGGGCTGTCTGCCCATATATGGGATGTCCCTCGACCGCATCACAGGGTATCCCCCTTCTCATTTACCCCTTTAATGCTGCGGTCAGCTTTGATCGCAGCATTCAAGGGAATAACGGAGATGAGAGGTCTCTCTGATCTCCGCCGTTAGAGAGGGGCTATGGCTGTGTAATACAGTCATTGACCCGCTCCTGACAATAAGTGCACGTGCCCGATCAGCGGCCGGCGCTGCACTAATGAGCACAGGCACTGAAGACAGAACATGGGGGTGTTTTGCAGTGCGCCCGCCATGTTCTGTCGTCAGTTGCCGGCGCTCATTAGTGCAGCGCTGGTCGCATCACATCATGCTGACTGCACGCGCACTTGTCAGGACTCAGGAGCAGGGCAATGGCTGTATTACACACCCACAACCCCGCACTCATACATTCATGTGTTACTATATTAAGTTGTGCGGCCACACAGCTTAGTATCGAAATACATAAATGAACGGTATTGAATTGTTTGAGGGTGCACTGTATTGAAACAGTATCGAAATTTCGATGGATCGCGCAAACCTAAATCACACAGTGCAGTTTTGGTGCAGTTTTTTAAGTCTCAACCAGAAATGGATTAAGAAAAGAGGACAAGTAGAATATTTCCTATATACTTTCCCTTCTTTAACAATCCACTCCTGGTTGTGGCTTCAAAAACTGCATCAAATCTGCACTGCGTATATACTCTTAAGGTGCCAGAGAGGCTTTGACTTGGAGGTTTTTCATATAAAAAAACAAATAAAAACAACACTATCCTGTGGATAGGTCATCAGTTGTCCGTGCGTGGACAACCCCTTTAAGGGATCCAATCTGGGTAAATATTTATTTTTGCATTTTATTCATTTGGGATGCAAATGTGTGATTAGTCACTGAACTATAATAATGTTTGGAAATAATAATTCTCAGACAAGATCTCTTTAGATACAAAATACATTTTCAAGAAATCAAATTCTAAGAAATAATTTTGAAAAATTTAAGTTTCTAGAGTCTGCAATAGAATTCAATCCATCACATGTTAATTTTTAATACACATTTTCTAAAGGCATAACTACTTGTAATATTTTAGATGTGAATAACTCAAGAGAGTAATAAGCTTAGTAACCAGCAGTCAACGCGGGACTCGGGAGTCCTCTTCCAATTAATCTTTGGCTTGGGTTTGTTCAGAGGAATAAGTCGCTCCTTCAGCAGCATTTACTCCACCACGACAGCATTAAATTAGTAAGTTCCAAGCGAAAATAAATGGGACGCATATTATATTTGTCACAGACGTCCTTATTGTTATTTCAGTAATTGAATTAAGAGAAATGATGTATGTGTTTTCCAATGTCGTCGTCCCCCAGGGTGTGCTACCCAATCTTTGCAAGAGAAAAATAGAAAATACTATTACTGTGTTTTTGCTAATTCTGGAAAATGTATGCATAAAATCTAAGCGTGCAGCAGATGATGATTTTTTTTGCGAAAAACTAGGATTATTTTTTGATAATTATCCCCTTTTGGGTATGAATATGATCAAATACAAACTAAATTCAATTAAATCCTTAGAAGAATGTATTCGAATTAAAAAAAAAAAACTAAAAAAAAAAACGTACTCACATCTCCGCTCCTCTTCTCCCCTCCAGGTGCCTTATTACTTCGGCTCGCCTCATACAATGCAATGACTCCGGGCAGTTCAGGACATTGTATGCGATGCAGCACTGATCACGTGCTGCATTGCATATAAGGTCTTGAGGCTGCCCGGTGTCAAGATCCTGTACGAGCGGTGAAGGATGAGCTGGGGGGAGTAGAGGAGCGTTGAGGTGAGTATTTTGGTTTTTATTTTTATTTCATTACCAAGGTTCGGGGAATGAAGTTATTAATGTCAGGGCAAACAATCACAAGAACAGAAGTGGAGAATTATGCTTGGTCTGCATCGGTTGCAGTAATGCGAAAAAATTGCCAAATGATACGATCATACTATATATCGGACCCATGACGTAGCTCTGAGAAGAGCCACAATAGCATTTGAACGCACGGTTCTGTATTCATTTTCAAAAATATAAATATAAAAAACTTATATAGAATGTCATTGGACTCTATTCATTTTCACGGAATCCAAAAATCTTGTAAAGATACTGAGCCCATTGTCAAAAATGTTTTTCGGTCTTAACTGAATAATTATTTATGCATAGGAATGAAAGAGGGGCAGCGTGCGTAGGGCACACGTAAAAGTTAGCCCTGCTCTAGTAATGCCTTTATGAATATACCGCCATAGTGCAATACAGTCCCTGGATAAATAATGCTGTATAGTGTCCATATAAATATTGCACACATTACCCAGAGAGTATTGTAACTCATTTGCACCCATTTACTGCCACATAGTACATAACACATTGCCCAGAGTGCTATACTTTGCCGAGATAATGTCATTCAGTGCCCAGATAAATTCTATCAGTACCCATAAGATGCAATACTTTTCCCACATTGAGCCATACTTTTCCCATATAGTGCCAAACTGTGCCATAGTTGCCCACATAGAATCACACATATATTATTCATATAGTCCAATAAAGTGCACACATATTTATATTCATTTAACTAACAAGTTCCAAATTGTCAAGTGTTGAGATAAAAATTTATTTGTGTCGCAGTAGGGAACAATAGGAAATGTAACCCTGGGGAATAGAAACCCTACATTGTTTTGCCAGTCTAATTAAATTCTTATGCATCAAGTCCTCCTAAAGGCATTCTGCAATGAGACCCATATCTACTGTGTGTCGTATTTTAGCAAGATAAACAAACATGTATTTGCTGAAAAATATGGCACGTATATCGACTGCAATTGCCAGAAATGAATTGAACTTGTATTGCAAACAGTCAGGGGGTGGATGTGAAGAAACACAGATGGGCTTTAAGAGGTTGAAATGAAGAATTCCAACTTTCAGGCGCATCAATATATTGATATCATTTACTTTGCTTGAGTGAACGATTTGAGGAGTGGGATTTTGATCAGCTGGGACGAGATACCTGAAGCAATTTTACAGAGTAATGCATAGTTTGCGTTGTGTTCTGTTTGTGTCGGCACTTCTATGAACCAGGAGATTTACTGTAAGATGATGTTGCTGTTTTTAAGATGCCTGGGAAAATATATCATTTTGTTGGCACTATTTTGCAGAATAGGACAGCTTAGAATTCTCAGAATACCAATGATCTCATTTATTTCTTACTAGAAATGTTTGTCTTTTATTCCAACATTCACTTCATTTCATTTCTCTAAAAATAAATTCCCAATTAATCCTTCCCTTTGCTGTATTCTATGAATTGACATGTTCTCTCTCCATTCCTGCTGAGATGGCAGACTCTTCCAAGTTGTGTGGTGTGCAGTGAGCCAATTAGTTATTTCCCCCCTCCCCTCTTCTCCGTATACAGTTTCAGAGAAAAATTGAGTAAGAAAATGCAGCTGCATCCCCCTCCTCTTCTTCTTTTTTTGGTCAATGAGGTTTATTGTTTTTGCTAAACCCTGCCATGGTGGGCAGAGTCTAAGGCTACTCCTTGGTCTTCACCAGAGCCCACCGCAAAGCAGGTTGGATTTGGCTGCATAGAACCCAGTTTGCTTTAAAAGAATTCGGTGTTGGACAAGAGGTGCAATGCAGGCAATATCATAACAGATAATAAGACAGCCAGAGGGTAAACAGAAAAGCCAAATCACAAAGATAGAGGATATCAGGAATTGCAGAGATCAAAACCAGACGTCCAAATCAGTAAGCAAAGGGTAAATCCAGAGACAACCCGAGGTCCAGTTCCAAAAGTTCAAATAGTCAAAGGTACAGGGTATAATCAGGAGCTTGATCAAACACATGGAAGCAAGGAAAATCACAAGCAAAGAAAACAGAACCAACCCAGATTTAAATACTCCACCCTTCAATAAGATTGGAAGGAAGACAGAGAAGTGGAATAGGATCTGCAACTAAAGAGCCAACCAGAAGCTAGACTAGTAGTCATGGTTATTTAAAGGGGCGGATGATTCCTAAAAAAAATCATGTGAGTGGGGGTTTCAAAACCGGATTCAAGAGCATGCAAAGAGTGAAGTTCGCAACAAATCCACATCTGAACTCAAAATTATAATCACCTTCTCTGACAGACGCCCTGTGTGAACAGATCATGATGTTCTTCTCTTTATTGTTAATAGCTTAAAGAGAATCTGTCATTAGATTACAGAGGAAGCCATGGAATCCAGTGATTTCTGACCCTACAATCCAGCGTCCAAGAGTGGAACTTGTTTTTGTCCTCTGCATTTTTACTACACACTTAGACTGTCCATGGAAGTTTACTCTGATGCTGCTAATGTAAATTAAGATACGGGTATTCACTTCCGCTCTCGAGAGATTCCCAGTGTCAAAAACGCTCAAAAAAATAAATTACCTAAATTAACTTTAAAAAAAATCTGTTTAGCAATGCAAGCCGAGATGGGGCATGGCACGGGTTACTGCTGTAAAGCAGCTCTCCACTTCTTCATACATGGTGCCAATACAACTTTGAGCTAAACATCAGTGTAATCTGAACAATTGCACATTATGAGACAGATTGGTTGCTACTGATACATTGACTAACAGGTACAACCTTTTGTAAAACAGTGAATTCTTAGTAACTCACATCTTCAAGTCAAGGTGAATTGCTCCTGAGTAGAGCTGTGGGCGAGTAGAGCTGTGGGCGACGAGACTTGGAAAAAGTTAGTACACAGTTTTATTAATCAGATTTTTTAATAAAAAATAAAATTAGGTTGAGAAGCCCTTTAAATTTTCTAATCATTTTAATTCAAAACCTCATTACCATTGCATATGTCTGGAATCTAGGAGAATTCTCCTTTCATAAGCAAGCTGCTGTTTCATGTTTACTTCAAGGAAAACGTAAGAAATCAGACGGACATAAAGCTAGAAAAGAAAATGTGAGATAAAACAGTTTGATTTTCTGTGAAGAAGTAAATACGTAACTCAGTCACACTAGTCCTGTGTGTGTGATAAATGTTTTATTTTGTGCAGCAGACCATATGTAAACCATGTTATAAGATTAAGAAAATATGTCAGTGGTGCTCAACACTAAAATGGTGTGCATAGCCCGTGGTGCCTAAAATACTGGCATTGCAAACTGAATTTATATATGGCTTCTTGTTATTTATCCTACCGGTGAAATGCATTCATGAAATACAATTTCATGGAGCTGTAATCATATATAATACAGCTACATCTGACAAGAAAACAACGCAAGACACCAGAAACCTGTATAGAAATACATAGTACCACTCTGGATAAAGAGGTTGTGCCATCAATAGAATTGGCAATATATATATATGTGTATTTTCAATATACATTTTAGAGTAACTTTGTAAAGTATTGTTATTAAAAAAAATGTTTCCTCGCAAAAATATGGCAATTATCTGCTTGTAATAGCACCCCCTGGTGTTCAAATGTATAGGAACCTGCGCGCCATTCTAGTAAAGCTTTGTTAGACGTGCAGCTTCTGCTCTTATCAGTGAAACAAACAGAGAAAAGGAAAGCCCAGCCTGAGCAGTAAGAGGTATACAGACTGCAAGCAGTTAGGAAAAAAGACATTAGATAAGCACCTCACTGCTTGTGCTGAATGATAGTTCTTATTTCTGTCCTTGAGAAGGAGGAGAGCAGCACGGAGTGGTGAGAAGGTTATCTAATGGCTTTAACCCTTACTGCTTGAAGCCTGCAGTCTGACATGGAGAAGTAAGGAATATATCTAGCCTTAAAGATATGCCTGTTTGTTTAACTGTATTGTACTGTGCATGCACATCTGACATTCTGACATTTTCTAGAATGATGTGCAGAGACTTGTACATTTGAACACCAGGGGGTGCTATTACAAGCAGATAATAACCATATTTCTGCGAGGAAACTTTTTTTTTTAATAACAATACTTTACCAAGTTACTCTAAAATATATACTGAGTTATAAATATCCATTTCAATCCCTTTAAGCCGTGACTCATGACTTTATTTTAGCCCAAGCATCTTTTCCTCTAGGTGATTGCAAAATCGCTCTACTCCAGAAATAAGAAAACGGTCTCAATCTAGAACCGCTTATAGTAGGCTACCTTGTAAGCCAATGCCAGCCCCTTTAAAAGATTCTAGAAACATGACTCTGTAGACGGCACTATTTCAGAATTGTTGCTCCGAAGTCAGTACAAAGTAAAGTTCGGGTTGGCTTATGAGATGTGTACTGCCTCTCAGAAGGTACAGAGTCTCCTTGAGGAGATTCATCTAGAAGGCTTTTGGGCAATGTTCTTAGGGAGCATTGTACTAAAGACTTCACAGTATCACCCAGGCTTCATAGAAACAGATTGTCCCTGCGCTCCTCCCATTTCACCTTCTCCTTACTCTATGAGGTTTTACATTGGATAATAAGCACTGGCTAACCTATGCCAGCTTGAATACTTGAATGTAATAGTATACAGAATTGACTTGTGTTTACCAGGCGGCATAAACGTTGAATCCATAGTGACGTAATGTTACAGGACCATGTATTCAACAATGACGGCAGCAGTTGTGTCCATAGTGAAATAATGTCCCATGGCAATGATGATGTTTTCTGACTTTAACCCCTTAAGGACGCAGCCTAGTTTGGGCCTTAAGGCTCAGAGCCCATTTTTCAAATCTGACATATTTCACTTTATGTGGTAATAACGTCGGAATGCTTAAACCTATCCAAGCGATTCTGAGATTGTTTTCTCGTGACACTTTGGGCTTCATGTTCGTGGTAAAATTTGGTCGATATATTCAGTCTTTATTTGTGAAAAATTGCAAAATTTAGAGAAAATTTACAAAAAATAGCATTTTTCAGAATTTAAATGCATCTGCTTGAAAAACAGACGGTTATACCACCCAAAATAGTTACTAGTTCACATTT
This sequence comes from Rhinoderma darwinii, assembly GCF_050947455.1. NCBI lineage: Eukaryota > Metazoa > Chordata > Amphibia > Anura > Rhinodermatidae > Rhinoderma > Rhinoderma darwinii. The sequence goes on from NC_134699.1 coordinate 51,974,640, forward strand.
CCCATATGTCTACTTTAGATTGGCATCGTTTTTTGAACATTATTTTATTTTTCTTGGACGTTACAAGGTTTAGAACATAAACAGCAATTTCTCATATTCTTAAGAAAATTTCAAAAGCCTTTTTTTGAAGGTGCCAGTTCAGTTCTGAAGTGGATTTGAGGGGCCTATGTATTAGAAACCCCCATAAAACACCCCATTTTAAAAACTAGACCCCTCAAAGTATTCAAAACAGCATATAGAAAGTTTTTTAACCCTTCAGGCATTTCACAGGAATTAAAGCAAAGTGGAAATGAAATTTGCACATTTCATTTTTTCTGCTGAATTTCAATTTTGTTCAATTTTTTTTTAGTAACAGAGAAGGTTTTACCAGAGAAACACTACTAAATATGTATTGTCCAGATTCTGCAGTTTTTAGAAATGTCCCACATGTGGCCCTACTGCGCTCGTGGACTAAAACACAAGCCCTAGAAGCAAAGAAGCACCTAGTGCATTTTGAGGCCTCTTTTTTATTAGAATATATTTTAGGCAGCATGCCGGGTTTGAAGAGGCGTTGAGGTATCAAAACAATGGAAACCCACCAGAAGTGACCCCATTTTGGAAATTACACCCCTCAAGGAATTCATTTATGGTTTTTGTTATCATTTTGACCGCACAGTTTTTTCACAGCACCTATTTGAATTGGGCTGTGAAATGAAAAAAATGATATTTTTTCCAATAAAATGTCATTTTTGATCAAATTTTCTTATTTTCACAGGGAACAACATACCCCATTTTGTTGCCCAATTTGTCCTTAGTGCGGCAATACCCCATTTGTGGTGATAAACTGCAGTTTGGGCCCATGGGAGGCCTCAGAAGGAAAGGAGCGCTATGTGTTTGTTGGAGTCCAGATTTTGCTGGATTGGTTTTCGGGTGCCATGTCGCATTTGCAGAGCCCCAGAGGTATCAAAGCAATGGAAACCCACCAGAAGTGACCCCATTTTGGAAACTACACCCCTCAAGGAATTCATTTATGGTTTTTGTTATCATTTTGACCGCACAGGTTTTTCACAGCACCTATTTGAATTGGGCTGTGAAATGAAAAAAATTATATTTTTTCCAATAAGATGTCATTTTTGATCAAAATTTCTTATTTTCACAGGGAACAACATACCCCATTTTGTTGCCCAATTTGTCCTTAGTGCGGCAATACCCCATTTGTGGTGATAAACTGCCGTTTGGGCCCATGGGAGGGCTCAGACGGAAAGGAGCGCTATGTGTTTGTTGGAGTCCAGATTTTGCTGGATTGGTTTTCGGGTGCCATGTTGCATTTGCAGAGCCCCAGAGGTATCAAAGCAATGGAAACCCACCAGAAGTGACCCCATTTTGGAAACTACACCCCTCAAGGAATTCATTTATGGTTTTTGTTATCATTTTGACCGCACAGTTTTTTCACAGCACCTATTTGAATTGGGCTGTGAAATGAAAAAAATGATATTTTTTCCAATAAGATGTCATTTTTGATCAAAATTTCTTATTTTCACAAGGAACAACATACCCCATTTTGTTGCCCAATTTGCGCTTAGTGCGGCAATACCCCATTTGTGGTGATAAACTGCCCTTTGGGCCCATGGGAGGGCTCAGAAGGAAAGGACCACCATTTGGCCTACTGGAGCTTTTCTGGTGCTAAGTCATGTATGCAGAAGCCCCTGAGGTACCAGTACAGTTGAAACCCCCGAGAAGTGACCCCATTTTAAAAACTACACCCCTTAAGGCATTCATCTAGAGGTGTAGTGAGCATTTTTACCCCACAGGTACTGTGTAAAAGATAATGCGCAGCAGATGGTGCAGTGTGAGATTTGCAATTTTATATATATATATATATGCCATTTCAGTGTCCAATATAGTGTGCCCAGCATGCGCCACCGGAGATATACACCCCTTAAATTGTAATGTGGGTTCTCCTGGGTACGACAATACCCTACATGTGGCTGTTATCAGCTGCCTGGGCATACGGCAGGGCTCAGAAGGGAAAGATGAGGGGGGTAAGCTGTGCGGAGTGCATCAGGGTAAATTAAAAATCAAGGGATGTATGATACATTTTAAAACAATCTTTTATACAGAGCCCTGGTTTTTCGGGACACGTGTCACATTGGTATATTGTGTTCTTCCTTATCCCCCTCTTATAGCAGACTCTGCACCTCTTTTGACTCTTTCCCTTTCCACCGGTTTGGGGACCTTCTCCTGGAAAGTGTTGCCCTGGTACGATGCGTGTGGCCTCGCTTCCAGAAGTACTGGGTGCCCCCCCTTCCTGGTCCCTAAAGATTAGATCTTGAAATTCCAGGAAAGTTCCCCTCTGGCCTGCACATCGACGTAGCACATACGCATTGTACAAAGCCATCTGTATGATGTGCCCGACCAGCTTCTTATACCACACCGCATGGCGCTGTAGGGCTTCAGGACTTGATTTGACAAGTCCATCCCTCCCATGTACCTATTGTAGTCCAGGATGCAGTCTGGTTTGGGGGTGGCCTTTCCTTCATATATCCTAAACCTGTAGGTATACCCTGATGCACTCTCACAGCTTATACATCTTCATGCCATACCTTGCCCTCTTACCTGGCAGGTACTGGCGGAATTGAACCCTCCCTTTAAAATGTACCAGGGACTCATCAATAGAAATACACTTCTCGGGGGTGTATGCTGGGAAAACCGGGCACTGAAACGGTCTAATAGGGGTCTCCGTTTATACAAACGGTCAAAACTGGGGTCATCTCGGAGTGGGCACGGCTCATTATCAGTATTATGTAAGAAATGAAGTATTGCCTCATTTATTTATTTTTTTAGGTTCCAGTTCATTTCTGAAGTTGCTTTGAGGGGCCCATATATTAGAAACCCCTATCAAATACCCCATTTTAGAAACTAGACCCCTCAAAGTATTCACAACAGCATTTAGAAAGTTTATGAACCCTTTAGGTGTTTCACAAAAATTTAGAGCAAAGTAGAGGTGAAATTTACTCTTTTTATACCATTTTTTTTATAACACAAAAGGATTTATCAGAGAAACGCAACTCAATACTTATTGCCCAGATTCTGCAGTTTAGAGAAATATCCCACATGTGGCCCTCGGGCGGTAATGGACTGAAGTACCGGCCTCAGAAGCAAAGGAGCACCTAGCGGATTTTGAGGCCTCTTTTTTTATTAGGCACCATGTCCGGTTTGAAGAGGTCTTGTGGTGCCAAAACATTGGAAACCCCCCAAAAGTGACCCCAATTTGGAAACTAGACCCCTTGAGGAATCCATTGTAGTTTTCTTGGGGTGCATGCGGCTTTTTGATCAGTTTTTATTCCATTTTTAGGTGGCGTGGTGACTAATAAACAGCAATTCTACTATTGTTTTTGTATACTTTTTTTTTTACAGCGTTCACCGTGCGCTATAAATGATATATTAACTTTATTCTGCGGGGCGATATGATCACGGCGATACGATCACGGCGATACCAGATGTTTATAGTTTTTTTTTATGTCTTATGGCGTTTGCACAATAAAATACGTTTTGTAAACAATCATTCACTTTTTGTGTTACCTTATTCTAAGAGCCAGAACGTTTTTATTTTTCAATCAATAAAGCCGTGCGAGGACTTATTTTTTGCGTAACGAACTGTATTTTCCTTCAGTACCATTTTTAGGTACATGCGACTTTTTGATCTCTTTTTATTCCATTTTTTGGGAGGTGAAGTGACCAAACAATTGTGATTGTGGTACGGTTTATTAATATTTTTTTTTACGGCGTTCACCGTGCGGGATAAATAACAAAATCATTTTGTAGTTCAGGCCGTTACGGACGCGGCGATACCAATTATGTATAGTTTATTTGTTTGTTTATATATTTTTATTAATAATAAAGGACTGATAAGGGAAAAAGTGGGACTTTTACTTTTATTACTTTTAAAACTTTTATTTTCTTATTTTTACACATCTTTTTTTAACTTTTTTTTTACTTTATTACTTTGTCCCACTAGGGGACTTGAGGGCAGGAGGCCCTGATCGCTATTCTAATACACTGCACTACATGCGTAGTGCAGTGTATTAGAACTGTCAGCTACTCACTGACAGCAAGCATAGTGGGTCCTGACGTTGTCAGGACCCACTAGGCTTCCGTCTATGGCATAGCCGGACGCCATTGTTTGGTGTCCGGTTGCCATAGTCACCATCGCCGGCCGCTATCGCGTAGCAGGCCGGCGATGGCAGCTTAACCCCTAAAAAGCCGCGATCTCTATAGAACGCGGCTTTTAAGGGGTTAATCAGCGGGGACACAGCGATCGGTCCCCGCTGTAGGAGCTGTGACAGCTGCTGAACAAGACAGCAGCGTCACAGCTCCTGTATGTGTCGGGAGGACGGCCGAAACGGCCGTTACTCCCGAGACGTACTATTACGGCATGGAGCGCGAACGATACAGCTGCCATGACGTAATAGTACGTCAAGGAGCGGGAAGGGGTTAATATGGTTTTAACCCCATTGCAGCCTTGTAAACCCATGGAAGGACGTCATATCGGCCAATAAAAGAATGCAGATATTAAGAATATTATATATTTATTCTATTTATTACGGGATTTGAAAGGTTTTTGAAAAAATGACTGGGTCCCTGAAAGCCCCTTTAACCCCTTAAGGACACGGCCAATTTTAGCCTTGAGGACAGAGCAATTTTTTTAAAATTTCCCTCTTTGCATCCCGACGCTCATAACGCTTTTATTTTTTGTACGACGTAGTTGTATGAGACTTTGTTTTTTGCAGGACGAGTTGTACTTTATGTACGTACCATTTTTTGGTACAAATACATTATCGTTTAATTTCTATAAATTTTTAATTAGATTAAAATGCAGAAAAAAAGCTGTTGCGCAGCAGTTTTAATATTATTTTTTTTACACCATACACCGATCATAATAAATAATGGTATACATTTGTAGTACAGGTTGTTACGGTCGTGGCGATACCAAATATGTCTATATTATTTCATGTTTTGGGACTTATATTTTAAAAAGTTTATTTATTATAAAAAATGAGTATTTCTGTGTATTTTATTTACTTTTTATTTATTTATTTACCATTATTTTTTTTTTCATTTATTTAACTTTTTTTTTTAATCCCATAAAGGGATTTATCATTTTGATTTTTATTTTGTAACTGCAATGTACTGGCATAGATCTATATGCCAGTACATTAGCCTGTTACTGATCGTACACAGGCAGTTGTTAGGGCGCACCTCAGTATGCCCTAACAACAGGAAATATGTTCAGACAGCCCTGGGGTCCTTCAATGGACCCTGGGCTGTCTGGCCATATGAGTTGTGGGCTTTGATCGCGTCACAGTTATTTTCTGTGACGCGATCAATGTGCAGTCCCCTCTCCTTGAACGCCGCGATCAGCTGTCATCGCGGCGTTCAAAGGGTTAACTGCGGAGAGAAGATGTTTCTCTCCTCTCCGCTATCAGAGCGGGGTCGTGGCTGTGTATTACAGCCGTTGCCCCGCTCTCGATCGCACACACAGAGACGGCACAGACGGCTGTCACACAGGACGAGTATGCTCGTCCTAATGCGCGAAGTGCTCGCCGCTCAGGACGAGCATACTCGTCCTGTGTCGGCAACCAGTTAAGTCCTCTATAATTTCTATATTAGCTTTTCATACATGCAGTTTTGATGCAGTTTTTTGAGCCAATCCTCATTTTTTCCTCAAAAACTATATTAAAACTGCATGTGTGAATCTAGCCTTATATTCCTTCCTACAAAGGAGTGATATTAGTTCTGTCGAGACACAAAATTGTCTACCTTAGAGAAATGTGTCTTGCAAAAGTCAATTAAAGCCTGTGACTTGGTACTACTCTGATCCTGTTGGTAAATCCTTCCATTACTATGTCACATTCCTAGCTCAACAGTTGCCCTCTTTACTATATATTGCTGATATTTTGGTTCTGCCTTTTTTTGCGGAATACAGTTGCGGAATACAGAGACATAGAGAAAGCCGGGCAGCCTGTTCATTACATCTGTAGCCAGAAATGTAACAAGGAATGAGCTTGCGTTCACATCTGCGCTAGGGCTCCGTTCCGATGTTCCGTCTGAGCTTTCCGTCGGAACGGAGCCCTGACAGACACATAGGTTTCTGTTTCCATCACCATTGATTTCAATGGTGACGGATCCGGTGCAAATGGTTTCCGTTTGTGTCAGTTGTGCAAGGGTTCTGTCGTTTTGACGGAATCAATAGTGTAGTCGACTATGGTATTGATTCCGTCAAAACGTCAGAACCCTTGCACAACTGACACAAACGGAAAACATTTGCACCGGATCCATCACCATTGAAATCAATGGTGATGGAAACCTATGGTTTCCGTTTGTGTCTGTCAGGGTTCTAAAGTTGCCGTCAAGCAAATGGCAGGAGGTAACTGACTGGCACTAGTGGAGATTATTGAAATAAAAGGGTCTTTTTGTGACTGGCACAATTGGGGCATGCAGGAACCTCGATGGCAATAAGGAGGTAGCGTGGCTGGCACTATAAGGAATTTGTATTTTTTTTGGGTGGGAGCTATTCCACATTCAGACATACGCCTCATTCTGAACACAACTACTTTATACACTTATAAAGTGCAATGCTATTTACAGGACAAGCTGTTCCAGCCTCACTATTAGAGAAGGCAGAATCAATACAACAGATTCTGCAGTGTATAAGAGTTATTTTTGTATTGGAGAATCAATGCAGATGAGAATGCCTCAAAATATCTCCTCGCTATTAATGTTTGACTAAGCACTTGATTTAGTAATGGTCTAATCTCTTTCTATCTCCTCATCCCAAAACATGTACAGCAAGACAAGAGACTACCTACGGGTGGGCAACATCAAGGAGGCTTTGATATAGGTCAACCTTATTTTGTTATAATCCAGTTAATTTGTCATCATACATCACAATGTTGGTTTTCACCCTAAACTGACCCTACAATCTTCATCCTCTTTCAACATATTTCAATATACCTTTGTTCACATTGCAATAAATTTGAATCTGAATGTTCTTAAGGCCAGTTATCGGGCAAATGAGGGTTCACAGAACGCTCGTTCTCGATCATTGTTCTGTGTAAACTGGGCAATGATCAGTCGATGAACGAGCAAACGCTCATTCATTAGCTGATGGTAGTGTTTCTGCAGCCTAAAATATTATCGTTGTCAGCAGCAAATATCCTGTGTAAACAGGGAGACGTGCTTCCGACATAATAGAAATGTATAGGGATGAGGGATTGGAGAACCGAGTGCTCGTCCCCATACATAGCTCCTTGTGAAAGGAGCAAACGAGCGTCGATCAATGTTCTGTCTCGTTGATGGGCGCTCATTTACACGACCCACGTCGGGCCGTGTAAGTGTTCCCCTAAATCTTGATTGTTACAATTGATAACCATAATTAGATAATTGTGCCACGTATTTGCCAACAATAATTTACTGTGAGGTAGACTGAAATTGTGATTAAAGACACACGCTTGATAAAATTTACATCCTGTATTATGCCTAGTGCCGGAGGGTGCTTAATACGATGATTGCAAGAACATTCATGATAGAATCCCTGGGGTTATGTACAACCTTCTGAGGCTGGCTTTAGTGGTCTGTGACCTGTGTGGACATGCAGGGTGCATTATCTCTCACTACTAAAGGGATTACCACTCGCCCCGATAGCCCGGAGCTTGCACCCTGGTGCCACAACTGGTGCCTGAACTTATGAAAAGTCAGCTACATTCCCTAGTTTAATGACTGAGCAAATATTGAGGCATATTATGGAAATGTTTTTTAAACACTCTATGAATGCATTATTTGGCCACTATTTGGTTTACCACAAGAAGTCGTGTTAGTGAAGAGAATGTACTGCACAGGGAATCAGCAAATCCTAAGACCGGCCTTGACTTTGCCCCGTGTGTTCCTTTAATCATTCTGTTTGGAACTTTCCTTCTAAATAGCAAAATAGCATGGTTTATAATTTTTAACAAAATCGATACATAACTTGCCACTTTTTGGATATAATTGTATGCTTTGTGTGTGTGATCATGATTAATTTCCTAAATAGAGCTATTAAAGGGGTTGTCTAGTCCTAAAAAATTGATGCCCTATCCTCAGGATAGGCCATCAATATCTCATCGGTCGAGGTCAGACTCCTGGCAACCCGCCGATCAGCTGTTTTTAAGGGGGTGTATCACTCGTACGAGCGCTGCTTCACATTAATTTCCTTTTCTGATCACACTGTCAATCGCCAACATCACTTTAACGGTAGAAGGCTGTAATACTGTGAACCGCCAATACAAGTGTGTTGGCGATTCCCATCCTCCAACTTGCTACTTCTTGTCTACTAAATCTTTGACAACCCCTGACTATGTTCTTGACCTGCTGCAGCCACCAATTGTGTCTGACTATTCTGTGTGCTGCAACCTGGGAATCTGACCAGGAGAGGTCATAACTTTTTGTGGGGGTGAAGAGCAGTGAGTTTTCTTGGACTCCGCACCCCAGTCTAGTCAGGAACCAAACCAATTGCGGAATAGATGATTCTCTTTGGTGAGAAACGGAACAGTTGTTACAGCTCAGCTTACATGGTAGTTTTACTAGTAGATATACATATAACTGTACAAAAACACATTTCAAAGTTAAGTTTTTATATTCAACTTAGTCAGAATACTTTGTTCAATTTGACATAAAAGTTCTTTGAACACAAATACCCCCAACCTTTTTCCAATTTAACATTCTCTAACCACCCAGTGGTCTGTTAATAGTCTCCTTTACCAGCTTGCTGATTTCCTACACAATAGCGGCTTCAAGCATAGCTCATGATATCTAACATTTTTCTTACTTACATTTTCGTCAATATGTGTCTGCAATTTCTCTTCATTTTGTTGCGAATGGTCAAGTATGCCTGTGGCTGTTTCCAGAAGAAAATATTGCTGCCTGAAACACTCATTAATAAGCTAGACTGAATATTTTATAATTTTTTGTTCCGGCAAACAAGTAACATTACTTAACTATTTGGCTTCTAATACATGTTCTTGATTAATTGACAGAATTCAGTTCATTATTGACGGAGAAGAGACATTCAACTAGTTACTGTATTGGTCATTTAAAGGCCACTTCTGCAGCCATTTTTTTTTCTAAAATGGAAAATGAGGGAGGGGGGAAGGGAAGAGAGGATGAAAAAAAGTGTCAGAGATGGTTTTCCATTGTCACGATAGATGCAATGCAGAAGGCTTTGTAGCCCATCGGTGTTGAGTCTAAAAAAAACTGTAAACTAGAACATTCATTTAGAAATATTAACAAAAGGGCAAAAAGTGGAGTCAAGTTAACAAGAACAATCCATTTATAGCATGCAGAGTTTAAACTCTCAAGGCTTGAGGAGGCTTTTTATATCTGGTCGGTCAACATGGTATGAAATGTGCTCTTGCAGCTTCAGTATCAGTAAATACGGTGAAACCATTTTTTGTCACCCTGTGCATAGCAGGGTATTATAGTTGAAACTGTATGTCATGATCAAATAGACGCTAGGTGGTCACAGCCGGAGAAAAGTCCTGAAAGAGCTAGATGTGGTGAACTTGGACTGAAATAGCACAGAGTTGGTGGAAAGCCTGAAGTATTTTCTGTTTGATCTGGCAGTGAAGATATTTGGCAATAGCAGGACATGGGCTCTTTCAATGAGTTGTGGGTTTTTAAAAAAAAGGAGAGGCCGAAGGCGGCTGGCAGGTCATGAAGCAATAATGATCCAAGGTCTTCCCCTTTAACTGATTGAGGCATCCAGACAAAACAACGATTGCTCCTGCCAATGCTCTTTTCTAAATCATCGCTCTTGTCTAAGAGCTGACATATGGTAGTGTCATGACGTGAGCTGACATATGGTAGTGTCATGACGTGAGCTGACTTGGGAAGTGGCTGTGAGATCCCAGTAGGAGATTTTTAAATTAAGACTATTTGTTGCTTTATTTCTAATTTTAGATGCATTGAAGCGATAAAAATAAAGATTGTTGCCAAGGTGGACAAAGTCTTTAATTGTCATTTCATTTTTTTTTTGTCCCCTAAATCAATAGTAGAAGCAAATATAGAAAACTTTGTAATTTATCATTCTAGAAAAAAATGCCTCTTTCTTCACTTATCAGACTTTTTTCCTCCTCTCTCCTGCTCTGATCAGTCACTCTCAATTCACGCGTAAAATCCATATTCAGTGAGGCAGGGATGTTGGGGAAGCTGTAAAGGGAGACGGAGACACAGACAAACGCTGCTCCTGTTGCTGCTGCTTCTAGTAAGGTTTTACTTGAATACAGCACTAGGGTGACACAGTAAAACATTTCCTAGAAGCAGCATTGGGGGCATTACATAACAGTAACATTCAGTGTAGCTGTGAATCCAGCACTGGGGTAAGATAAAACACTTACTAGTAGCTGCAGCATCATCTTTGTGTGTCTGTGTTTCTCTCAGCAGCTATTCCTTCCTCCTCTCCCACTGCTCTTCATATACTTTTAGTATCTGTAACCTGATCTTTTAGGGAGTTGATAATCATCTTCACCTCTGCCTTTATAAATACAGTTGCAAAGTTCTTATATTCGCTTGTATTATTGAATTATGAGACAAAATTGTAAAGACGATTAAACTTTAACATTCCCCAAAGCTCCGCTTGTAGTTTTTGGAAAATTCCTGCAGTTAAAGCCTCATGTACACAGCATTAATATGGATCCGTGTTGTACAAATATGTAATTTGGCACCCATAGCCTGCTATGGACACATACTGTGCCTCTAATTATTTATAGAGGCTAGAGGCATTAAAAAAATATACAAACTTGGTATCGCCGTAATTGTATTGACCGGTAGAATAAAGTTAACATTCACATTTTTTCCTATTCCACCCCACAAAGAATTTATTTTCCAGTTTCCCAGTACATTATATGGTACAATAAATGGTGCCGTGAAAACCTACGAGTCGTCCTGCAAAAAACAAGCCTTCATATGGCTTTATCGATGGAAAAATAAAACAGTTATGGCTTTTGGAATGTGGGGAGGAAAAAATTAAAATGACTAATAGGCCTAAAGATCACAATTTCAACAGCAACAACCGCCCCCCCCCAAAAAAAAACCCATAATAAAAGTTAATCAATAAGTTACATGTAACTTAAAATGGTGCTGTAAAAAAAAATAAAATACAGCCCCCATGAAGCTATGTGGATGAAAAATGGAATGTGGTTATGCGAAAGCAGAAAAATCGAAACCCTGAAGGCCCAATATATGCCATGTCCTTAAGAGATATAGGAATTGTACCATATTTTTTTATTTTATTAAAGGGGTTTTGCATTTAGGACAACATCTTTCCATGTGCCTAAAGACCACACTTCTACTGCTAACAAGCGGATTGGCCACAATGTAATACAGCGTTTCCCCGGTAGAGTTCGTTGGGGAAATGACCAACCAACGGCAGATTGGTGAAACCATCTGTTAGTCTGGGGTCTTAGAAGCTCTCATACCGGCGTTGTCTGTGATAAAACAATCCGTTTCATTTATTTTTTAAAGCGGATCCACTGGTAGAGATCACAAGAAACAAAAAAAATAAGGATTATGGTAAAACAATTTATTTTTTATTTTTGCACTACATTCGCATAGTTCTTTAGTCTTCATTTTCTGAGAAGTCCTTCAAATTCACAGTCTGAGCATCGGTCCCTTAACTGTGGGTTTTCATTTATTCAGAAAATGTGGCTGTTATTTAATGATTAAGAGACTGAGGCCAATTGCAAGGGAACGCCGTCCTCATTAGGCAATTGTTTTTCTCTCCTAAGAACATCTACAACACAGGGAAGAAATACTTGCACAAACAAAAGATGAATTTCTATTATTTTCCTTACTTTTTTTGTTAAATAAAACGCAGACTAATCTCTCATTTCAGCACTTTGAAATGAAATATCACAGAACACACTGTAGTATAAGTTTCCTCATTCATTAGAATTAAAGAATTAGGCAAAGGTCAAAATGTTTCAATTGAAAATCGACAATGTTCTTTTGCAATCCTTCCATTGTTCATATACAAGAATGCCTGTGTAGACACATTGAGCCCACACGTTATTCAATGTATTAGGAGTACTGTGCATATGGAAAATTTGTGTTACTCAATCTCTTTGCTAATATTCTGACTGTTGTGTAGAAAAAATAAGAGGCTATAGGAGCCCTGGCAGATGTATCATAAGATCTACATAGGTCAGTAGAGGTATGAGATACTAATGGGCATAGAGATTAAAAAAGTTAATGGGGTTATCTCACGAAGACAACCTCGGCTCAAACAAAAGTATCCCATGTGCAAGGGTGGCACTCTTTCTGATGAAAAAAGGCAACCCTTTTAGCTAATCTCAAATGACCCCTTTAATACAATATATCAAGACATTTACTACTTAGTCACTGTTTTTCGGATCTAAGAATACATAGAGTAGTGAAGTTTCTGAATGTGCAGAATAAGTTTTTATTTACTAGCATCCATATTCGATTTTTACTACTCTCCAATAACAAAGAGAACTAAAAAGATCACAAACAAGAGCAAAAGCGTTTACTTAGCCTATTTGCATAGCGAGTCTTAACTCATTTTACCTTGTGATAAATTGGTTTATTACATTATATCATCTTGAAGATCTCTGTTGTTTTGTTATAACAGTTCTTGTATAGCCATGGCAAAACTAGTTTTTGCTGTAGCTCAAGAATTAAGAAAACCTAAGATGACATATTTGTTTAATGTATCAAGAAAAGATCTATTGATCTTGGAAGTCTAATAAAATACATATAATGTCCGCACGATTATGTCTAGGGAAAGATGTCTAAATGTGTATGAATACAATGATGAAAATCTTGTACATAAAACTTGATCATTATTCATCCTTAAATATAAAACCTACCCCAAAAATCACTTGACAATGGATAAAGTTACTTTTCCTGTTTTATACAATACACCGTTCAGCAATAACATGGTAACCACCTACCCAATACTCTGTAGACCCTGCTTAAACAGCTCGGAACCATTGAGGCATGGACTCCGCAAGACCTCTGAAGGTGTCCTGTGATGTCTGACACCAAGATGTTAGCAGCATATCCTTTAGTTCCTATAAGTTGTGAGGTGGAGCCTCCATGGATTGGACTTGTTTTTCCCGCACATCCAACAAATGCTCAATCGGATTGAGATCAGGGAAATTTGGAACCCATCAACAATTTTTGTAGTGTGGCAGGGCACTTTATCCTGCTTAAAGAGGAAACTGCTATTAGGGTATACCATTGCAATGAAGTGGTGTATTTGGTCTGCAACAATGTTTAGGTTGTTGGTACATGTCAAAGAAACGTTAACATAAATGCCAGAACCTAAGGTTTTCCATCAGAATATTGCCCAGAGCATCACACTGCCTCCACCATCTTGCCTTCTTCCCATTATGTATCCTGGTGCCATATTTTCCCCAGGTAAGTGAATCGCACTCACGTACCCGAACGTTCAATTCATGTAAAATAAAACGTGATTCATTACACCAAGCTACCTTCTTCCAAATATTTCTCCATGGTCCAGTTCAAATGCTCATTTTAGGCTCTTTCAGTGGTCAGCATGGGACGCTTTTCTATCATAGCCAGCCAACTTTTACAGCAATTCGTGCTACCGTAGCTCTTCTGTGGGATCGGACCAAGTAGGATAGCCTTTGTTCCCCAAGCACATCAATGAGCCTTGGGCACCCATGACCCTGTTGACAGTTCTCCGGTGGTCCATCCTTAGACCACTTTTAGTAGGTACTAACCACTGTATACCGAGAAATCCCCACAAGACCTGCCATTTTGGAGATGCTCTGACCCAGTCGTCTAGCCATCACAATTTGGCACTTGTTAAAGTCACTCAGATCTTTACACTTGTTTATTATTCCTGCATCCAAAACATCAACTTCAATAACTGACTGTTCACTTGCTGCCTGATATATCTTACCCTTTGACAGGTTCCATTGTAAAAAGACCATCAATGTTATTCACTTCACCTGTTGTGGTTTTAACGTTATGGCTGTATGTCCTCAATTATAGCCAAGAGCTGAGTCTACGCCGATCTCTTTAACCCCTTCCCTCACACAGTCTTAATAGTACAGTGCGAGGGACGTTTAGGTACAACTGACACCCTGCTGCAACAGCCGGGATCAGAGAAAACTCCCATCCTGGCTATTTAACCTCTCAGATGCTGTGGTCAATATTGAGTGGTTTTACAGAAAGAAGCGGCTCCCTCTGTAAGCCTTTTGGTGCAATCACGGGATGCTAACAGGTTGCCATAACAGCCAGGGGGTCTTACAATGGCCCCCAGTTCTTCCTTGTACAATAGCATAACAGGGCCGGCCTAAAGCAGAAACTAATAGGTTGCTTTCAGTTTAACACTGACAAAATACTGGAAAAATACACTGCAATACAGATGTTATGCTGTATCTTATGCTAGCAGGGTCGTTCCCTAGTGGGGCTTAAAAAAAGATGAAAAATTGGAACAAAAAAAAAGGTAAATCATGTGTTTAGAAAAAATAAAACAAAATCCTAAGGAAAGAAAGAAAAACAAATAAGAAAAGTCCCACACATGATTAACACATTAAATATCCCACGCGGCGAATGCCGTAATAGAACAAAAACGAAAAAACAATGTCAGAATAACTGTCTTTTATTCATCTTGCCTACCAAAAACAGGAATAAAAATAAATCCAAAAATCGTCTGTAACCCAAAATGGTCCTGCAAAAATCCCTTATAAAGTTCCGTCTTGGAATGCAGCAAAACAAAAACAAATTATTTTATTAAAAAAAAAGTGTCTTCAGTGTACAAAAATAGCAAAATAGAAACAAACTATAACAAATTTGGTATCGCCATAATTGGAACAACCCGCAGAATAAAGTTAACATTATTTACACTGCACGGTGTACGCCGTAAAAATAAATTCCATGGTGGAATTGTTGTAATTTTTTTTATTCCCCCAAAACTAAATTAATAAATAACAAATAATAATAATTAATAAAAAGTTATTTCATGCACTTTAAGTACCATAAAATGATACCATTAAAAAATACAACTCATTCCACATAAAACAAGCCATAATGCCGCTATGTCAACAGAAAAACAAAAAAGTTATGGCTTTTGGGATGCGAAGATCGCTGCATCTTTAAAGCCCAAACTAGCCGCATCCTTAAAGGGGGTCGGTCCTCACATTTTCACTTCCCAAACCGCTTATAACGCTATATAGCAAAGGCTGATTTTTCAAACATACCTCCTATGTTGCCCAACTCAGCCGATCGTGTACCATAAAAAAGTCCCTATATAGCGGTTTTACTGGTTTAGGCGGCGAAAATGTGATGTCAGTCTCCCATTAAGGGGTTAAATCCGTCAGAATGAGGTGATTAAAAACAACCATACAAAATGCAAAAAACAGCCATGCAAAATAGCAGCAAATAACTGTATGAATAATACAATTTAAATCAATAAATTAATAATGAGAAAATAGATTGGATTCCTGGTTCCAGATTTTATACCGTATATAATGCTTTTTACTCCAAACCAATCTTTCGAAATTGCTCTCTTATATGTTTAAATTATTCTGGTGGAATAAATGTAATATCATTAGTAATGGTAAATCAGGTCCTGCCGGCTGTTAAAGGGAACTTGTCACGTTGAATATGCTGCCCAAGCTGCCGCAGCATGTTATAGTGCAAGAGGAGCTGAGAAGACTGATATATAGTTTTGTGCAAAAAAAATATATAATTTGTAATATATTTATGCAAATTTCTGCACATTTGGACTTGAGTCCAGTGGGCAGTCCTAACCAGTGATTGACGATTGTCTCTGCACAGTCATGTAGGGAAGTCTGTCGATCACTGAGTCGGCCCGCCCACTGGACTCTTAAGCCCAGAATGAACTGGGATTTAAATGAATAAAATGAATGCTGTACTCAGTCTTTCCCTACAAAACTATTTGCTCATCTGCTCTACAGCACGCTCCTTGCAGATAGGATACCATGTTCCATATGACAGGTTCCCTTTAAGACCTTAGCCGGATGCCTGTTTGCAGCACACCGTTGGGTAGGTCAGTGTGGTATGCAGCGGTACATGGCAGCTGAGCCATCTGAGGTGGCCAGGGCAATGATTGGAAAAAAACATGGCGCCATAATGAAGGGACCATTTTGAGCTCTGCTATAAGGCCCCCTCACTTCAATGTACGACACTGTGGACTCTCATAGTGACATGTGTGAAGATAATTTTCAGCTAGTCGCCTTCCATCATTACTTTCCCACATGCCCTGACCAAATAGCCTGCATTTTATCATTATCAAGTCCTTGGGTCGGCGTGAAGTCACAAAAACAGTTTTAGGCTTTAGTCACAGAAAGGTAATTCCCATCCGTGTGCTGTCTGTTTAAAAAACGGACAGCAAAATGACCAATGCACATCAATCGGACGATCCACAAATCCATATTTTTCACGGAGCGCGTGTCCGTTGCGTGAAACTCACCGCATGTCCTATTCTGATCCGTTTTTGCAGATCAGACTCACCCATTGAAGTCTATAGGTGCGCATAAAACACGGACAGCACACAGACGGCATCCGTGTCCTGTCCGTTTTTGACTTATAGGTTGTGTGAATAAGACCTTAAAAGAGCCAAAACTGCAAATAACTAGTTTATAGTTTACAAAGCATCTATTTTAAAAAAAAGAACCCAATCTCAATTTTGCAATATCCCACATAGTTTTCTATCTAAAGTTGGAGATTGCTAGAGATAGAAATAAAGTGTGTAAGTAACCATCTCTAAATCAACATGGTGACATCCATAGAAATAGTGACCTTTATAAAGTTTTAAATTCTGAAGTATTCTAGTTATGTAGCAATGACAAATGGCCTCCAAAAGTTCAGACTAACGCCTTTGGTCCAGTTAACCGTTTCACTTGTCCTCTACAACAAGATATCCGACAAGTTCATCAATTTGCTGGGTGCTGCTATAAAACTTATACAGCCACGCCTCTGGGTCTGGAAATTAAAGGTTAATTTTTCAACAAGTGTAAACAATTGGAAGGTTGGGTAAGGGAGGGGGTTCCGACCTTTTCCATTCCCCTCTCCAATGCTTAGAATAAATCATTTCTTTCTACAATCCATCATCTTGTGACTTCTTAGACAAGCTCGCTGGCTCTAGTTTGACTATTAGTTCTACATTCTCTTGCAGAATTAGAATACATCAGCTTCTGCCGGACATGGGATGTTATTAAAGTGACCCTCCGGTCTCAGGACAAAATTATAAATATGATGGGGAGTATGAAGTTATATTACCTGGTCCCCTCAAGTTGTGTTCCTTGCCATGGATCTGCCATTTTAGGGTCCTTCCTGTGTTGTCTCACAATGGCCACAGCGCTTCTAAGTCTGGGTCTAAGACTCTCCCTCTGTTAACGGATTGGACAGAACTGCTCACATGAGCAGCTCTGGCCAATCCAAGAACAGTGGGAGTGTCTCAGACACGTAGTCTAAGATGCGCTGCAGCCATTTTTGGAAAACATAAAGGGGACCCTAAAATGGCGGATGTATGGCAGAGGGGTACAACTGAAGGGCACCAGGTAATAATACGCCATATACCCCATCATATTTAGAATGTTGTCCCGGGACCGGAGGGTTACTTTAAGCCACACGTCCGGATAGCC
This sequence comes from Rhinoderma darwinii, assembly GCF_050947455.1. Lineage (NCBI taxonomy): Eukaryota > Metazoa > Chordata > Amphibia > Anura > Rhinodermatidae > Rhinoderma > Rhinoderma darwinii. Next base: position 51,992,312 of record NC_134699.1, read on the forward strand.
ACAGAACTTTATTTCAATGGGTCAATGTGTCTGCATTAGAGGAAAATATATCAACTTGAGCAAATTAAATTTTTGTGTTACAGTTATCTGAAAATTATCTGGGAGGAGCTGGGAACTGGAGGAAAGCAGTAAATATATTCCAATTTATTTGTCACTAAAAACACTGTGACTTGTTTGTTTCTGATTCCCAGTTGTGGTCTTCCTGGGATGAGACCAGACTCTAGGCTAGTGGCGGGCAACTGGCAACCTGCAGGTGCCCACTCTGGGCCCTACTTCCTGACAAGTACCCGATTTTGTAAGCTTAAATAACTATGTCTCTTCTGTTGAGAGAGAGGTATGTGGGTGTCCCACATGTGGTGGCCCTGTGTATAGGACAGTATTTCCAAACTGGGGTACCACAGCACCCTGGGATGCCGTGAGAACCCTCCAGGGGTACTGCGACAGTCCTCTAATCCACTGCCACCAAAAAAAAAAATGCTTGTGCTTGTAGCAGACATGACGCACACACCTCTGCTACAAGTACCCTTCACGGCTTCCCGCCCGAACAGCCTGACAGAGGGGAGCCATTAACGCTGTGGTCCTGGGCAGCATAAGTATGTGATACCTTCTCCTGCAGTAAGCACACTTTTGTGCCGTTACAATTACATCTCTATGAGGTGTTTGCAGCAGCGTTATAGTGTGCTTACTGCTGGAGAAGGAATTCACTTCTGGCTGTGCCTGTGGACTGCGTGAAGCTCAGAGGGTGAGCTGCAAAGGAGGACATCTTTTTTTGCCAACCCATATGTGCTGAGGCAGGGTGGGGGGATAGTGATGGTCACTTTACTGGGGGTCTGATGGTCATTTTACTCTGACGGGGGGCTGATGGTCATTTTACCATGAAGGGGGGGGGGGTTGATGGTCGTTTCCTCATTACTGAAAGTGTTTTGTTTGGGGGTGTGTTGTAATGTAAAGATGTAGAAAAGTATAAAGTGCATCTTATTTTTAAGACCAAGCTATTAGGCCAACCTCTGTAAATCTGCCATAAATTTATTTTACCTACCACAAACATCTGACCATCTGACATGTCAGCTGCAAATCAGCTGTATCCAGGGCTCATAAGAGTCAGTTCACACAGCATTTTTTGGCACTAATTTTAATGACGAAATCGCGATGGAATCAGCGCCAAGAAATGCCCCACATCGCCCCCCCCCATTGATTTCAATGGGATGCAGAGGGGTTGTTTTTCACGGGGGACTTTTGGACGCTCACAGAAAAAAAAACAGCAGGCTCTTTCTTCAAGCGGTTTCCACCTTTGACCTCCCATTGGAATCAATAGGAGGCCAAGAAAACTTGGAGCATTTTTTTGCCTGTTGTTTTTGCATTAGCTTCAATGGCTTAAAAAAGATGCAGAAAAAAAAAAGCATCAAACAATGCTGGCAATTAAACTCTGCCTCAAATCCCTTCAGCTGGCTTACAGAAAATGCGGTGTGAACTTACTCTAAGAATGTACTGCTTGTTTTTAGCAGTTTAGCAATTTTTGGTAGGGGTGCCCTGAGGAAAAAATGTCTTTCCAAGGGAGCCTCGAGCCTGAAAAGGTTGGAAAACTCTGCCTGCTATAGAACTTAGTTTTACCTCTATTGATCCAGAAGAAGGTTTTAATAAATAAATATAATTAAAAAATAAGTAAATAAATAAATAAATATAAAAATTACCCATAAGGCATTCAAAACTTTTCCCTAAAAAGGAAAATGTCCCTCCTGATCCTAAGTAGCTCTGAGACTGGATCAATATTCATACGAGAATTCTATAAATTAACCCCTTAACGACATGTCACATACTGGTACGCGGTAGCAGTTAAGGGGGAAGTATGAAGCAGGCTACTCAGCGGGTGACGGCTGTGTTATACACCTTAAATGCAGGGGTCAATCGTGATCGCGGCATTTAAATTGTTAGAATCAGGGGTCGCCCCCTTGAACACGGCAAAGCGCCCCCACCCCCCGCGACGGGATCGGCGGTGACAGGCCCAGGTCTGACATTTTTGTACTCCTTTGAAGCCCAGCCTCTGCCAGGGATTCAAAGGAGACTGTCATATTTACGATATACTGCAATACATTATTCACTGAGTTTTGTATCTCAAAGAATGTATTGTATATATTACCATCTAAATGTGGTTACATTTGTTACATTGTTTTGTCATTTTAGCATAAATGAATTGTGGCAACAATCTGCCTTATTTAACTAGTGCATGTGCACTTTACATTAATACCATTAGATGTAGTGCGGTATATAAGGAATTCAGATACTACCCATGCGGATGCAATGATCTCTATATAATATTTATATTTTTTCCTCCTTCCAGTTTTTATTATTTTTTTATATTTTTATATTTTTCTTTTTCACCCTTTTCATATTTTTATTTTGATATTATTATATTTTTGTGTTTTTTTATATACAGTGAAGGAAATAAGTATTTGCTCCCTTGCTGATTTTGTAAGTTTGCCCACTGTCAAAGTCATGAACAGTCTAGAATTTTTAGGCTAGGTTAATTTTACCAGTGAGAGATAGATTATATTTAAAAAAAACAACAGAAAATCACATAGTCAAAATTATATATATTTATTTGCATTGTGCACAGAGAAATAAGTATTTGATCCCCTACCAACCATTAAGAGTTCAGCCTCCTCCAGACCAGGTACACGCTCCAAATCAACCTGGTGCCTGCATTAAAGACAGCTGTCTTACATGGTCACCTGTATAAAAGACTCCTGTCCACAGACTCAATTAATCAGTCTGACTCTAACCTCTACAACATGGGCAAGACCAAAGAGCTTTCTAAGGACGTCAGGGACAAGATCATAGACCTGCACAAGGCTGGAATGGGCTACAAAACCATAAGTAAGATGCTGGGTGAGAAGGAGACAACTGTTGGTGCAATAGTAAGAAAATGGAAGACATACAAAATGACTGTCAATCGACATCGATCTGGGGCTCCATGCAAAATCTCACCTCGTGGTGTATCCTTGATCCTAGGGAAGGTGAGAGCTCAGCCGAAAACTACACGGGGGGAACTTGTTAATGATCTCAAGGCAGCTGGGACCACAGTCACCAAGAAAACCATTGGTAAAACATTACGCCGTAATGGATTAAAATCCTGCAGTGCCCGCAAGGTCCTCCTGCTCAAGAATGGAGGAATGAAAGCAAAAAAGCAAAAAACGGGCGTTTTCCATGCGCTACTGATCAGTATGGTTACCCATACACATAAAACCAAATTCCTCAAAGGTACCAATGTGGTCGGTAATATAAGGATTTTATTGGTACAATGGTAAATATAAAACACAACTGTTTAACAGTGAACAGTTTCGAAACCGAACCGGTTTCTTCCTCAGGTAGTATATAAATAGATGGGTGGGGTGCCAGTTAAATAACCTAGTGAAAGGTCAGTTAAAGGCAAGAACTACCGGGTCGGTTCAGAGATAAAAGACCAACCCAAATTACATATAATCACAACTGATAAAACAAAGATAAAAAATATATATGTATGAAACATATATGTATATATATGTCCAATGAAAGACAATTATTTCCTATACATTATAGTTGGAAGTTGTCTAGTTGGTAAAGACATACTATATTAACGTAATTGAACGCATATATATACAAAATATATACAAAATTCTGCACATATATAGTTACATTGTCTAAAAATATAATTTAATAGTATATTAAAAACAAAATATTAAAAGGAAAATATGTTATATTAAAAAATATTTTTAAAATATATTTATTCAAAAAGAGGGAAAAAGTTAAAAATTCCTTTTGCACAGTATCTCTAAACACTGTACTCTGTTTCATAACAATGATTTTAGATGTTTTAATATTACACCGATTGAACAGATAAATGAAAGCCGAGCGGATAGATACGATTTACTGTGCAAGAGGGAAATCTATTGGATATATAAATTAACCCCTTAATGACCGCCGATACGTCTTTTTACGGCGGTCATTAGTGGGCTTTATTCTAGAGCGCCGCCAAACTACGTCGCTGCTGTAGAATAAAGTAAACAGAGCAGGGAGCCGTGAAATCTCCCTGCTCTCAGCTGCCAGAAGCAGCTGAGGGCTGGGGGCGTCCCTGCTCTGCCGGGTGAGATCGATATTAGTATCGATCTCACCTGTTTAACCCTTCAGATGCGGTGCACAATAGCGAGCACCGCATCTGAATGGTTTTGGAGGGAGGGAGGGAGCTCCCTCTCATCTCACTGACACCCGGCGATAAAATCGCCGAGTGTCTGTGTCTTCTATGGCAGCCGGGGGTCTAATAAAGACCCCCAGGTCTGCCTGCAGCGAATGCCTGCTAGATCATGCCGCAGGCATGACCTAGCAGATGCCTGTCCGTTTTAAACGGACAGGCAGTAATACACTGCAATACAAAAGTATTGCAGTGTATTATAATAGCGATCGGAGGATAGGGAAGTCCCCTAGTGGGACTAGTAAAAAAGTAAAAAAAGTTTAATAAAGTTAATAAAAAAAAAAAGTGAAAAAAAAAAATGAAAAACCCAGCTTTTCCCCTTACAAAATGCTTTACTATTAAAAAAAACTACAATAAAGCAAAAAAGTTACACATATTTGGTATCGCCGCGTCCGTAACGACCCCGACTATAAAGCTGTTACATTATTTAACCCGCACTGTGAACGCCGTAAAAAATAAAATAAAAAACAATGGAAAAATTGCTGTTTTCTGTTAATCCTGACTTAAAAAAAATTTGATAAAAAGTGATCAAAAAGTCGCATCTACTCTCAAATGGTACCAATAAAAACTGCAAGTCGTCCCGCAAAAAACAAGACCTTATACAGCTATGCCGACGCAAAAATAAAAAAGTTACAGCTCTTCGAATGTGACAATGGAAAAATCTAAAAAATGGCTTGGACATTAGGGCCCAGAATGCCAGCAGGGGGAAGGGGTTAAAGACCCTAAAACCTGAAGGTTTAAATGAAATCACAGAGATCATAATTTAATGAAACGAACCCACTCTGGATGAGTCCCTTTATATGCAAACAAATAAGAATTTCGTTATAAATAAATATATATAGGAAATTCTTTAAGAACTGGCAAAGATCGTACTGGAAAGAAAAAACTTGTTTTTCCTTTTTCATTTTAATAATAAAAACCACAAAATTCGATCTTCTGAAAGTAACATCAAGATTAGTATAATGATAAAATTGACATTATTATCATTTCCATGAAAACAGTATAATTATGCAAAGAACATATATATAAAAAGGTATATATACATATGTACACACATAGAACTTGTATAAAAATGATTTTGGCTGAACATTTACGAATCTATATAGCAAAATTGAAAAATAGAATGAAATGGTAGTGCATTTTTTAACTTTTTCCCTCTTTTTTAATAAATATATTTTAAAAATATTTTTTAATATAACATATTTTCCATTTAATATTTTGTTTTTAATATACTATTAAATTATATTTTTAGACAATGTAATTATATATGTGCAGAATTTTGTATATATTTTGTATATATATGCGTTCAATTACGTTAATATAGTATGTCTTTACCAACTAGACAACTTCCAACTATAATGTATAGGAAATAATTGTCTTTCATTGGACATATATATACATATATGTTTCATATATATATATTTTTTATCTTTGTTTTATCAGTTGTGATTATATGTAATTTGGGTTGGTCTTTTATCTCTGAACCGACCCGGTAGTTCTTGCCTTTAACTGACCTTTCACTAGGTTATTTAACTGGCACCCCACCCATCTATTTATATACTACCTGAGGAAGAAACCGGTTCGGTTTCGAAACTGTTCACTGTTAAACAGTTGTGTTTTATATTTACCATTGTACCAATAAAATCCTTATATTACCGACCACATTGGTACCTTTGAGGAATTTGGTTTTATGTGTATGGGTAACCATACTGATCAGTAGCGCATGGAAAACGCCCGTTTTTTGCTTTTTTGCTTTCATTCCTCCATTCATTAATGAGACTTTGCCTTCCAAGTTCTCAAATCGGGTTCTATGCTGCAATTGGATCCTGCCACTAATACATCGTGGAGGCTACCTATCTGGAATCTACTACACTGGATGTTATGCTCCCAGCATAACTGCACCAGGTGAGCACTATTTAACACCTTGTTCACACGTGTACTATCACAGTGTCATGCACTATTGTGCGCTTTGTGTTTTTTCTACCTTCCTCCTGCTCAAGAAGGCACATGTACAGGTCCGTCTGAAGTTTGCAAATGAACATCTGGATGATTCTGAGAGTGATTGGGAGAAGGTGCTGTGGTCAGATGAGACTAAAATTGAGCTCTTTGCATTAACTCAACTCGCCGTGTTTGGAGGAAGAGAAATGCTGCCTATGACCCAAAGAACACCGTCCCCACTGCAAGCATGGAGGTGGAAACATTATGTTTTGGGGGTGTTTCTCTGCTAAGGGCACAGGACTACTTCACCGCATCAATGGGAGAATGGATGGAGCCATGTACCGTCAAATCCTGAGTGACAACCTCCTTTCCTCCACCAGGACATTAAAAATGGCTCGTGGCTGGGTCTTCCAGCACGACAATGACCCGAAACATACAGCCAAGGCAACAAAGGAGTGGCTAAAAAAGAAGCACATTAAGGTCATGGAGTGGCCTAGCCAGTCTCCAGACCTTAATCCCATTGAAAACTTATGGAGGGAGCTGAAGATCCGAGTTGCCAAGCGACAGCCTCGAAATCTTAAAGATTTAGAGATTATCTGCAAAGAGGAGTGGGACAAAATTCCATCTAACATGTGTGCAAACCTCATCATCAACTACAAAAAACATCTGACTGCTGTGCTTGCCAACAAGTATTAAGTCTTGTTTGCCAAAGGGATCAAATACTTATTTCTATGTGCATAATGCAAATAAATATATATAATTTTGACAATGTGATTTTCTTTTTTTTTCATATTTTTTTTTATTTATATAATCTATCTCTCACTGGTAAAATTAACCTAGCCTAAAAATTCTAGACTGTTCATGTCTTTGACAGTGGGCAAACTTACAAAATCAGCAAGGGATCAAATACTTATTTCCTTCACTGTATATATAGTTTTTTTTTTTTTTTTTAAATTATTTTTTAATATTATTAGGTGAACTTATGTCAGTGTAGTGGATATATCTGTTTCTTCCACTCCGTTTCTGATGCTTGTCAATCAGAAGTAACTGAGATCAGGAAGTATAACACTCCTGCATTCAGAAAGTGTTATCCCTGTTTACCTTCTATCAGCCTTTCTGATGCATAGGGTATGTGCACACGAGAACTGGCTTTTACGTCTGAAAAGACAGACTGTTTTCAGGAGAAAACAGCTGCATCGTTTCAGACGTAAAAGCTCCTCCTCGCATTATGCGAGGCGTCTTTGACGGCCGAACATTTGAGCTGTTCTTCATTGAATTCAATGAAGAACGGCTCAAATTACGTTGCAAAGAAGTGTCCTGCACTTCTTTGCCAAGGCAGTCATTTTACACGTCGTCGTTTGACAGCTGTCAAATGACGACGCGTAAATGACAGGTCGTGGGCACAATACTTCGGTAAACCCAGTCAAATGAATGGGCAGATGTTTGTCGACGTATTGGAGCCGTATTTTCAGACGTAAAAAGAGGCATAATACGCCTCGTTTACGTCTGAAAATAGGTCGTGTGAACCCAGCCTTATCCTCAGAGGTGGCTGAGCTCAGGAAATATAACACTCCTGCATTCAGGCAGAGTTATCCCTATCTACCTACTACCAGCCCTACGCGTTTCCTTACTAAGTTATTTCTCTGCTGTAAATCATCAGGGGCTTGCAGAGTCAGAATGTTATAGCTTCTAGCATTCTAGAAGTGCAATGGACTGAGACAATGTGGCGCGGAGTAACAATGCCAGCCACCATTAGGCCCCATGCACACTTCAGTTTTTTCCTTCAGGGTGCTATCCGTTTTTTTCACGGCTAGCACCCTGAACCCATTCGTTTCAATGGGGCCATGCACACTACAGTTTTTTTGACGGTCCGTTGCTCCGCTCCGATCCAAAGTAGAGCATATCCTACTTTGGTCCGGGATTCCGTGACCGTGAGGCCCATGCAAGTCAATGGGGCCGTCAAAAAAACTGAAGGCACACGGAAGGCATCCGTGTGCCATCCGTGTGCCGTCTGTGTGTGACGGAGCCATTGCCTAGCAACCGCCACGCGGGCAGAAAAACATTAGTAAAAAATATTACACTAATCGGCAGCCACTTGTCTCTATCAATAACTGATAGAGAAAAGAGGCTGCTGATTAAAAATAAAATAAAAATTTGATACGTACCCGGTCGTTGTCTTGGTGACGAGTCCCTCTTCTTCCTCCAGTCCAACCTTCTTTTGTGACGTGGCAGCCTGCGATTGGTTGCAGAGGCCGCTGCTGCCTGTGATTGGCTGCAGAGGCGGTCACGTGGGATGAAGAGTCATCCCTGGAGGCCGGCCTTCTGACGTCATCCTGACGTGTGTGAACGCCACTACAGCCTGTGATTGGCTGCAGCGGCGACATGGATTGAACGTCATGGCTGGAGGCCGGACAGGAGGAATGTAAGTATGAACTTATTTTTTTATTACATTAAAATTTTATTTTCTGCGCGCCGAGCATGGTACTGTCCAGGGTGCTGAAAGAGTTACCGCCGATCAGTGCAGCCCATTAATTCTTTCAGCACCCTGGACAGTACCATGCTCGGTGCACGGAAACGGAAACATGGAAACGGAAACACGGAGTGCACACGGAAATCACACGGCCGCTAAAACGGCTTCACGGACCCGTCAAAAGTGGCCGTGAAAACGGTGATGTAAGTGTGCACAAGGCCTTAGTGGCAAAACTCCCCATCTTATATAGGTGGAGTCTCCACCCCCTTCAAGCATCACTGTCAGCTACAGCCAATGGGAGACGCCACTCAGGGGGTGTGTCCTACCCAGTTGGAAACAGGGGCTCGTCCGTCTGAGCGAATGGGAAGCCGGCCTGCGATCCGACACCCACCCTCCATTGATGACATAGGGAAGTAAACACAGGAGCTAGACTGCACTATTAATAGTGCACTGCTCCTGTGTTCAGCTCAGATAGGAATGCACCTACATCATCTTCTCCCCCGAGTAGGGGAAAATGAGTAGATGTCCGGGCACATCCAGGATTGAACTGGGGCGGCTCCCAAACCTGGGATTACCGTCTCAGTGTGCTATTTGGAGGGGATTAAAAATATATGTATCGGTGTGAGCAGGTTCTGTTTGTTAGACAGACCAATGCCTTAGTGGTTTAGGGAATAATCCCTAACAGTGTTCGCAACCAAAATCCCCCATCTCAGTCATCTAGTGAACTAATGCACATAAAGTGGGGAACCTTGATACAGACAGGTGCCTGGTATTCAGTAAGATAAGACTCACATCCATCATATAACCATAGCAGGCACACTATACATAGTCTTTTAGCTGGTCTAAGAAATAGTGCATTGCGATGATATGATCCACCTGATGAGTTGTCAAAGGAATTCAAAATACAGTGATTGGGAACCTAGTGCCAATGTATATAAATTAGGCTTTAAGTATATGTTGGTTCCTGAGGCTATTCAGCTCAAAATTATAGATACTAATCAGCTATATATCCGAGATAATAGTGCATTAGGATGATATGATCCACCTGATAAGTTGCCCAAGGAATTCGAGACACAATCATGGGAAACCTAGTGCCCATGTTTGTATATAAATTAGGTATATGCGGGTTCCTGGGACTATTCGGCTCAAAATTATAGATATTATTAAGCTATATATCAGAGATAATGACTTACAAGAACTTCTAAATGAAACTTGTAAATGACATATAGTCATTAATGCCATCCGGATGCAGTGTTTTAAGTCGATAGATCCACATGCATTCTTTTTGAAGCAGCAGTCAATCTATATTGCCCGCATGATTTGTCGATCTTATTACTTCAATAGTCTGAAAAGTGAGCTCCATCATTCTGTTGTTATGTATTTCTCGAATATGTCTCGCTAGGCATGTGTCCTCCTCTCTTCTGATATTGCCAATATGCTCAAGTATCCTCCTCCGAAACTCCCTAATGGTTTTCCCCAGATAATTCAGTGGGCAAGTACACGTGGCCATAGAAATAACACCTCTTGATTTACAGTTTGCAAATTCTCGGTTTTTTAAAATTTGCCCTGTCTTTGCACTCTGAAAGGTCTTACTTTTGACATTAGTGCAATCGATCCAACTATCACTGCTTCAAGTCCCCTAGGGGGACTAATAAAATAAGTTAAAAAAACAGTTAAATAAAGATTTTTATAAAGTTCCAAAAAAAAATTTAAAAATTAAAAGTTGAAAAAACCCAAATGTTCAAAAAATAAAAGTTAGCATAATCGGTATCGCCACGTCCGTTAAAATTCCAAACTATCACAATATAGCGTTGCTTAACCGGTTTGGTGAATGACGTAAAAAAACATATATAAAACATGCAAATTGCTGTTTTTTGGTCACCTGGGCTCTCCAAAAAATGGTATTGGTGAAAACTACAGCTCGCCCTACAAAATGTAAGCTCTCACATTGCTAAATTGATTGAAAAATAATCTCTATAGCTCTGAGAATATGTCGACACAAAACATTTTATTTTTAGCAAATAGTTTTATTTTTTTAAAAGTGATAAAACAGATATAAATTTGGTATCGCCGTAATCGTATCAACCTGAAGAATAAGGTGAATATGTTGTTACCTCCTGATGGACGCCGTAAAAACAAAACCCCCCAAAAAATTGTATAATCGCTGTTTTTTGCCCACAAATAATTTTTTTTCAGATTCCCCTTACATTATGCAGTACAATAAATGGGGCCATGAAAAACGACAACTTGTCCCGCAAAAAACAAGCCCCCATATGGCTATGTCGATGAACAAATAAAAAAGTTATGGCTGGGACAAAAAATTTAAATGAAAAAACTCAAGTTGTCCTGGTCTTTAAGGGGTTAACAGAGGAGCTGATATGTTTTTGTTATGATAAATGATCTGAGCCTTTTTTTAAAGCCATCTACTGTCCCTTCTGTGACCAGCTCCTGCGGTGACTATTCCACAGATTCACAGTTCTTATGATAAAGAAGACTTGTCGCCGCTGGAGATTGAACCTTTTTTTCTCCAGACGGAGGGAGTGCCCCCTTGTTTTGTATTGGACATTCATATATTTATACAAGTTAATCAAGTCCCCCTTAGTCCTCTCTTTTCAAGGCTAAATAGGTTTAATTATTTTAATCTTTCCTCATAACTTAGATTGTCCATGCCCCTCATTAGCTTCGTTGCTCTTCTTTGTATTTTTTCTAACTCCAGGGCATCCTTTCTGTGAACTGGAGCCCAGAGCTGAACTGCATATTCTAGAGGAGGCCCCACTAATGCTTTGTAAAGTGGTAATATTATATCCCTGTCCCGCGAGTCCATGCCTCTTTTAATACACGACAATATCTTGCTGGCCTTAGAAGCAGCTGATTGACATTGTACTGTTATTTAGTCTATGATCTACAAGTACACCCAGATCCTTCTCAACAAGTGACTCCCCAGTGTAGCTCCCTCTAAGACATTTGATGCATGAAGATTATTAGTACCCAGATCCATAACTTTACAGTTATCCATATTAAACCTCATTTGCCAAGTGGATGCCCAAACACTTGTAATTTTTAAACATCTTCCATGGACTGAACATTACTACATAGATTGGTGTCTCATCTGAAAAAATAGAAAAAGAGCTATTAATCCCATCCTCTATATCATTAATAAATAAGTTAAATAATTGCAGTCTCAGCACTGAACCCTGGGGTCATCACTTATAACCGGGGACCGTTCAGAGTAGGAATCATTGACCACAACTCTCTGGATACGGTCCTTGAGACAATTTTTCAATCCAATTACAAACTATACTTTCTAAACCTATAGACTTTAATTTAGGCGTCTATGAGAGACAGTGTAAAATGCCTTTGCAAAGTCCAAAAACACTATATCCATAACAACTCCTCTGTCTTCGTGTTAGGAAACGTCTGTCACTTTTAGGTTATCTTGACTACTGGCCAAGCTTTTGAGTGGCCCTGGTTTGAGATGCAGAGCCAGTCTTATCTCTCTGTCTGCAACCTATCAGGGCTAAGGGTGGAGTATTTGAGTATGTTCGGTTTTCTCATGGTTGCTTGTGATTTTCTTGTGAGTGCATATATCTGATCAAGCTCCTGGTTACACCCTGAATTACCTTTACTACTTGGACTCCTTAAACTGGACTTCAGCTTTGTCTGTGGATTACCCTCTGCTCACTGATTTGGATATTCTGCTCACGGCTGGTTTTGACATTTGGAACTCTTGGTATTACTCTGTTATGCGATTTGGACTTTTAGTCTCTCCTGGTTTGAACTCTGCTTGTTGATCACGTCTCTGGCTCATCTGGTTATCCGTTCTGGTATTGCATGCAAGTGCACCTCCTGTCCAACACCTTATTCTGTAAAAGCAACCTGGGTTCTATGCGGCCAAATCCAACCCGCCTTGCGGCGGGCTCTGGTGAAGACCATACAGTAGCCTTAGGCTCTGCTGACCAGAGTAGTGACGGACTTGAGGTAGCTGATTTACTTGTACGCTTGATCCAGACAGTCCCCAGCTGCCTTTGGAGAATTGCTCATATAGCAATGCCATAAACTTTCACTTTGGTGAATTGCTCAAGTAGTGATTCCTTGACATAATCACAAGCCCTTTAAAATTGTTTTTTCCTCTATGGAACCTATGCGTGACCTGGTGGAGCAGATGCACGGTACTGACCGTACAAGATCTGGCCAAAAGGATTCAACACCATGAAACTGCTCAAGCAATCCTTCCAGCTGCAACTCCGGTTGAACCAAAAATGAACTTACCTGATCATTTTTCCGCTGATCGTAAGTCTTTCATTAACTTGCATGAGAGTTGTAAATTGTATTTTCGTCTGAAGACTTTTTCCCCTGGAACTGAACAGCAATGTGTTGGTATCGTCATTTCCCTATTGCAGGGATATCCTCAAGCCTGGGCCTTTTCATTGAGACCTGATGCCCCAGAATTTTTCTCAGTTGAAACCTTCTTTGCGGCCGCAGGTTTATTATATGGTAAACCAGATATCACTGCAGTGGCAGAGTCCAAGCTGTTATCTCTCCAGCAGGAACGGCGTCCTGTTGAGGATTACTGTTTGGAATTTAGATGGTGGTCCGTCCCTTCACAATGAAATGATGCAGCACTCCTTTGTCAATTCCGCCGAGGCCTTTCTAAAACCTTAAAAGATCTTAATTGGCTATTCCCCTCATTCAACTGAGGAGCCCTGTCAAAGTGTCTGCTGTAGATAATACCCCTCTCTCCCAGGGGTCGGTCAAGTTCTCCACTCCGCCTGTTACTTTGGAAGTGGGTACCTTACATACTGTACTAATATCTTTCTTTATCCTATAAAATTTACCTACTAAGGTAATATTGGGTATTCCATAGTTACAGGCACACAATCCTGTTTTTGATTGGGTAAAGGCAGATTTGATTAAGTGGAGTCCTAACTGTAATGAATCTTGCATGTCTCTGTCTTCTACTAATGTATCTTGTAATGCACCATCGTTGTCTGAGTGTATTCAAGATTTTGAGGATGTCTTTTCTGAAATCGGTTGTGAATCTCTCCCTCCTCATAGACCGTATGACTGCCCTATTGTACTCCTCCCTAATGATAAGCTTCTTAAGGGCCGTATTTATAATCTTTCTGCTCGAGAAAGACAGGCCATGAAAGATTATATTAAAAACAGTCTCCATAAGCCTGTTTTTGTTTTTTACAGTATAGGTAAAATGAAAATATTGTGGTCACTGTTACCAAGGTTTTCACGAACATTGATGTTCCCAACAAGCTCTGCATTGTTAGAAATTGCAAGACCCAACAGAGCTTCACCTCTAGTCGGGTCTTCCACACTCTGGGCCATAAAATTTTCCTGCAACAAACTGAGAAAATGTCTCCCCTTCACAGTTGAAGCAGAACCATGACACTAATTAATATCCGGGTAATTAAAATCTCCCATTATCACTACGGTACTGGCCTGTGCAACACATTCCATTTGTTTACATAACTGACCTTCCATCTCCTCAGTGATATTTGGGGTTTAGAGATTACACCAAAAATTATTATTTCAGTGCTCAACTCACTTTGTAATTCCACCCACAATGTTTCAACCTCCTCACAATGGCAGATAGCTATTGCTGTGAGTGAGTCCTGCTGCAGCTATATAATTAATTCTTACAGTAACTTGAGTCACCAATCTTCATCACATAATTCACAAATCTTCTTCAATAATATTAATCCTGGTGCTCATAGCGTGCTGTGCTTTCTGAAACAGACGTCAAGGACGTGACGTCACTTATTACTTTGCATATATAATAGTGCCCCCCAAAATTGGTGTATTGTTCTGCATAAGGCATTTATACAGCTTCTTTATAATTTTTTTTCAAATAGATTTTAATTTAAATCCTGGTGCTGATAGCGTGCCGCTGCCCGCTGATAACACTCATAATTTTGCATATATCTAATTGCTAATAATAGCACCACTAAAAATTGGCGTATTATTCTGTGTCAAGCAGTTATAAAGCACCGTTATACATCAGTCTTTGTCCAAGTGATCATTTTTTTTCATATAGAGTAAAAAGACAATGCTTCCCCACCATGACGATCAGGCACACTATCAGTGGCACATGTAGTTATGGCATGGGAAGTGGTGGATAATTATATTGACGTATATATATATATATATATATATATATATATATATATATATATTTATTTTTTTTCTTTAAAATAACACCAAACCTGTTTCAACTACCCGAAAAGGCATAATTTTAGGAACGCATGCAAAAAAGGTGTTGCTTCTTCTGATACCACTATGTGTGTATAATCAACATCAGGCATCTGTTTTCTACATTTTACAAAGCATAAAAAATCAAACAGTGCAGTGTGTTTTTAACAGGCTGTTTGTTACCACCAGCTACCATCCGTTTACCCATAGCCATATATATTTCTGTCACTTTGACATTACTAATACTGTCTTGCGGTTAAAGAGCTTGAAAGGGATTGGGTAAAAATGGAGAGGGCGGCTGATCTCTTTGAAAACTCATAGAAGAATTCTCTATATATTTCTCAGTTTTTATTGCAACATGGGAGAGGAAGGAATTTCTGGAAATGTTTTAAAGAATATTTTTCACATTTATTTTAGTGCATTTTCCACATTTAGTGTTCTTTTTAACAACTGCAAGTGATGTTATCCCCTAATATATTCTCCTTCATTCCTCCAAACTTCAGTTACCCTCTAAAAAGGGAATAAAAAAAAATGAGATGACAATTTTTATAAAAATTCTATATAAAATAAAACCAGTTCTGGAATTGTAATCATTGAAAAGTTCTTAAAATACTCAAACTAAGGAAAACTAAGCGTAGCGTAGCTGAAGAACAGTGAGATGAAATGTCTGAAAACTTCACTCGCTCACGGTACAAACTTTTTAATCTCTTGCTTTGGCTTTCTTCCCCTACCCTTTTTCTATTTCCTGGTGCATAACCATCTAAGTATAATAATAAATATATCATGTCACTTGAAATCAGTAAATGCTGCTACGTACGGGAAAAATAAGCCGTCGGTTGAACAGTTTGAAACATCAAATAAGGACGTTGTTCCTAATAGTTTACGCTCTGCCGCTAGTCTCTTGTAGTGTATCAAAACTGCTGAAATTAACAAAATGGGTTGAAAACATAAGGAATAAATGATGGCGAGAAAAAAACGATAATTTAAAACAAGTGTTGAAGTCATCAATCCTGTTCTGTGTGACAGCCGGCATCAATCCTTGTTTCTAGATGAACAGCCACGCTTCAAGCCTAAATGATCTCCTTGCTTAGACCAGCCCCGCTCTACATATTCACACACTACGAGCCGGAATAAGTCTCCTTCTATCTTGGTGAACAATTTGCAGTTAGTTTTTTTTAGATGAATGTGTCATTGGGAGCCTTTACAGAACATTTTTTAAGATATGAATTTGAATGACATGTACTCCTCCCCATCGCCCCCATCTGTGACTTAACCACTGTTTCATATGGCGCACACAGACAGACTATGGATAATTTCATATATTTAAATGAATCACTGAACTAGATACATGTATTAGTTGATGGGTTTATTTTACATGCAGATGCAACTTGAAACATCACAACTGCTCTACTGACTCACTGTCGTTTTTAGAATTCCAAGTAAATGCCGGATTTTGATGCTACAATTTTAAGGTCTATTTAGTCAAATCAATCTCCATTTGCACATTTGTTTTTTTTAGGTTCCAAAGTGAAAAGCATGTGTTCATCATTACGGAACTATATGGCTCCAGAAAAACTGAGTAATGTAACACTCAGTAGGGGGAATATATTAAAAGGGTTATGCGGGGAACAAAAATTATTAGCAGTGTAGTCGCTGCAGTATGTGAGTACACTCGCTAGTATACATTTCGGTCCCCCGTCGCACTGATTTTAAGATTTTCAGATTTTTTTTTAGCACTGTCGGGGGACCGAAAGTCTAGTTGCACAGTCTGCTTTGATGATGATACGACTCTTCGTCATGTGACCGGCCCCGCTGTACTCTATGTACAAGCAGTAGCAGTAGTACAGTGATTACATAGAGTACAGTGGAGTTGGTCACATGACAAAGAGTCGTATCTTCATCAAGGAAGGCTGTGCAACTAGACTTCCGGTCTCCCGGCAGCGCAATAAAAATCTCTTCCAGCAATGGTTGCAGGGTGTTTGTTCTCTGATGGTTCTCGTCTGACACATCAACGTCCACCCGTTTTATAAAGCAGAAAATGTGACTCATCGGACAAGGCAACCCTTTGTCTATCATCGGTGGTCCAATTCCGATACCGACGTGCAAATTGAAGGCATTTTTTCACATGCTTCGGAGCCGCATACGCAGTTGGGTTCAGTAAAACTAGACAAACGTCTGGTAGCCCCCTGGTTGATTTTAATGGCGACATTCAAATCTCACATCAATGGCACGTGGTGCTCCGCAGTTTCCACGTCGGTTATTCAAATAGTGCCATTTGTCCACTCACGACACACATTCACCCCAGCAGCACGCAAACAGTTTACAAACTTCGCTGTATGAGAAATTCCCACCACCCTTGGCCTGAAAGCCAATAATCATTCCTTTTTGCAACTCTGATAAATCGCCCCTTTTACCCATGGCAACAACGGGTGATATGTGTTCAGACAGCCTATCGCACACCCTATATACCCACCAAGCCAGCCCACGACACACGACTTCATGGGCTATGATTTGCCGATGTCGAAAGTAGAAGGTGGTCATAATAATGTGACTCGAATGTATAGAACAGTTATAAAAACCCTTTTATATCAAACAACTCTACAGAGATGTTGGACTGGAAGTTTTTATGCGAGTCTTTTAGGAGAGATCGCTGGCTACAGTAAGCAGATCCTCAGAGGGAAGTGTGGCTGTTTTTTTGAGTGTTGTCAATAGGGAACTGTAACGTTCACCAGGGTTGTGGACCCACTGGGCCACTCTGCTGTAACGGAGTAGCAGCTGGCCAAACAAATAAAGAACAGTCACTGGTCAATACTACCTGGATGGCAGGCTGGTGCTGTAAACTGTCTTGTGCCGGATTATCGGAAGCTGGCTTGTGACAGATTCTCGGAAAATGGCTTGTGCCGGATTATCGGAAACTTGTTTGTGCTGGGTTATCGGAAATTGGCTCGTGCTGGATTATCGGAAGCTGGCTTGTGCTTGTGCTGGATAATCAGAAGCAGAACTGGTCTCGGACACTGGACTCGTCTTGGACACTTGAAAGATATTGTGTATGGGGATGTGGGCAAA
Organism: Rhinoderma darwinii; assembly: GCF_050947455.1. Taxonomy (NCBI): domain Eukaryota; kingdom Metazoa; phylum Chordata; class Amphibia; order Anura; family Rhinodermatidae; genus Rhinoderma; species Rhinoderma darwinii. The sequence continues at coordinate 52,010,212 of NC_134699.1, forward strand.
ATGTTACGAATGTGACGATGTCTGACAAAAAATTGTTGTTGTTCTTTGTTTAGTTAAATGTCTTTATCTACTTTTTGCAATCGGCCAAATACAACAAAAATATATTTTCACAGTTCATGCAGCATTTTAGATTCATGCAAACAGTTTTGTGTTAAAAGTACATTCACTTATAAAGCCATATGCTAAAACATATGTTTATTCCTATAAACTATTCATATATTTTAATTAGTCAAGCCTCTTAATTTAAATGTGCAATTCTGCACAGGAATATGGTGAAAAGATGTGATGAGTAAGCCCTGCTTAATAATAATAGAAAGTACATCTGACATGAATAAATAATTACAAGCCATTTTTATAAATCATCTCGATTTTCCACTAAGCTATCTGTACAATACAGGGGCGCAAATCCATGACACCATCTGAGACCTTATTGAGCCCTATGTGTGTGTTCAATTCTCTGGAAGTTTGACAGCCGAACACCACAGCCGTGCCGAGCAACTGGAAATTGGTTTTGTTCAGTGTTTTTCATCTTTTTTTAAGGGGAACAATCATTTTTAGATCTCTTTTACTCACCGCAGCCAAATCTCTAAAGGCTATATATGTCCTAATAGATTATTGACCACAGAAACCAGACATTACAATGTGCTGGAAGGGGGGCCGATCTTATTGCCAAATATTTCTATTTTATTGATCGCCATATGACAGATGATTGAGGATGTTTTGGGTCTTGATGCCCATAGCAAAATTTCAGGTCTTGTTCACACAGTGCAGATTTGCTGCAGATTTTGCATCCATTTTTAAAGCCAAAACCAGAATCGGATCCATGAAGGCAGACCTCAAGGTAAATATGTGTTTTGTTTAGGCTCTGTACCTGGTTTTGACTTGAAAAATACTGGCAAAGTCTGAACTGTGTGAACAAGGCCTTAAGATGATTTTTATTTATTTTTTTCAATTTTTAGTTTACCTCAACTTATTTTCTTTTTTGATGATTTTTCTTTAATGATAACTGATATAATTACATTTGGTATGTCTCATTTAGGAAAAAAAAAGTGAGAAACAGGAAAAAAATATATAAAACCACATTTATTAATATATATTCTGGTGCATTTTGATCAAAATAGTGTCTAAACTGCTTTGTGACATATTTATTAACCATTTGCGCCAGAATTTAGAGTCATTTGCTCCATGCATATCAACTTTGAAAGTGGAGTCAAAAGTGGGTATGGCTTACAGTTTAGATAGGATTAAGGCCGAGTTAAAACAACGGCCATCACATGGACGCATGTATTTCAATGGGGTCGTTCACACGGCCGTTGTTTCAATGGACGGTGTGAAGGATTCGTTGAAAAATAGAACATGTCCTAATTTCTTCCGTTTTCAGGGATCCCTCGATAGACTCAAGTCTATGGAGATTCATGAAAATGGGACCCGCATGGGGACTGCCATTTTTCACATCCGAGTTTTCCCACGTTCATGTGAATCTGGCCTTAAAGAGGCTCTGTCACCAGATTTTGCAGCCCCTATCTGCTATTGCAGCAGATAGGCGCTGCAATGTAGATTACAGTAACGTTTTTATTTTTAAAAAACGAGCATTTTTGGCCAAGTTATGACCATTTTCGTATTTATGCAAATGAGGCTTGCAAAAGTACAACTGGGCGTGTTGAAAAGTAAAAGTACAACTGGGCGTGTATTATGTGCGTACATCGGGGCGTGTTTACTACTTTTACTAGCTGGGCTTTCTGATGAGAAGTATCATCCACTTCTCTTCAGAACGCCCAGCTTCTGGCAGTGCAGATCTGTGACGTCACTCACAGGTCCTGCATCGTGTCGGCACCAGAGGCTACAGTTGATTCTGCAGCAGCATCAGCATTTGCAGGTAAGTAGCTACATCGACTTACCTGCAAACGCCGATGCTGCTGCAGAATCATCTGTAGCCTCTGGTGCCGACACGATGCAGGACCTGTGAGTGACGTCACAGCGTGATCTCTGGAGAACACGGCTGTGTCTGCACTGCCAGAAGCTGGGCGTTGTGAAGAGAAGTGGATGACACTTCTATACACAACGCCCAGCTAGTAAAAGTAGTAAACACGCCCCGATGTACGCACATAATACACGCCCAGTTGTACTTTTACATTTCAACACGCCCAGTTGTACTTTTGCAAGCCTCATTTGCATAAATACGAAAATGGTCATAACTTGGCCAAAAATGCTCGTTTTTTAAAAATAAAAACGTTACTGTAATCTACATTGCAGCGCCTATCTGCTGCAATTGCAGATAGGGGCTGCAAAATCTGGTGACAGAGCCTCTTTAAACACATCTATGAAATGTAATTTTTATAAAAAGTCACAAACAAAAATGGAAATTTAAAGAAAGTTGAGATGGGCACTGGCGTAGAAAAAGTGCCAACATTTTAGGCAATGTCAAAGTTAATGGCAGTGATGTATCTTTGACAGATTTATCAAAGAATTAGACATGCGGTCATAAATTTGTAGCAACATATCTCAATGAAGTATTTTAGCTATAAAGCTATGTACACTTTTGAAAGTCTTTTTTTTTTTTAAATCAAATCAATAATTTAGGTGATATTGACAATTTTATAAATGGACTCTTATTTAAAATGTTTTTTTTTTCTAATACAGCTTCTTTGTATCTTGTATACATAAAAGCTGTATTGTTCACTATGCGACGATTCCGTCAGTTCAGCTAAACTGACGGCTCAGCTGAGAATGGGTCCTGTGTGTGTCTAACACAAAGGATCACCACAATATTGATCACCTCTAAGTTGATGAGTTTAGAAATGAGCTAAAATGACACCAATTTTGATAAATGTGGGCCATAATTTTCGCACACTTTTTCTGTTTTAAAGTACTTTTTTAAATAAATAATATTTACCCCAAAAATGAATCCTCTAAATCTCCCATGCACAGCGATGCCATATATGTGTGCATTGTTTAACACATGAGGTTTCAATGCCACCGAGAACAAAGATGGACCCTAGTGGATAATAACCATCCATCCAGGTACAGATTTTATTTTTAGTGAAGATGCAAAAGCAGAAAGGGCTGAGGTAGAACAGGCAAAATTTTGTGGCCGAGGGTAATTATTGTATGTGTGCTGAGTAACATAAATAACAGGAACGTATTAATGCCTGAGCAGCCATGCAAAATGTGTTTGTGTCAAGTAGCATGTCTTATATTGGTACATGTGGGTTTAGATAGGTGTGCACCTTTTGTTTTTTGTTATATTTTTGTAACTTTTTTTCACGTTTTATTATATTTTTAATTTTATTTATTTTTTTTTTATTTTTTTTTACAAAGTTCTATATTTTCTTATTTTTTCATCTATTTATTTTTCACTACTAGGACTCAGATTAGCAGGGAACACATGATCTGTCCCCAAGTGTGCATGTTAATGCCGAAGTTAGAAGAAATAGCTGTCAGCAAACTTGAAGAGTACCTATCACCATATCTATTTTATTTAAAAAAAACAGTATCCCCCTGAAAAAACACCAACATTTGCTAAACATAACTTATTAAAAAAAAAAGTTAAAGGCTATGCACACCTTCTAAAGCGATTTTTTTGTTTGGTGCAACTTTCTAGTTACTTTTTTTTTTTAAATTTTTTACTTTTTGAGATAGAGCTGCTTTGGATCCTGTATACAGAGCAGCTGTATCTAGCGCTGAAACCTGAATCCGTCAGGTCAGTAGCACTGACGCGTTTATTGATAGCGGGTCATGGGTGTCTCTGACACGCAGATTTGAGCTGTTACCGATCACATCTATGTTCAAATCTGGTGGAATAAGGCATTCCTAGAGAAATACCTTACTAGGAAACTTATTCCCCGTGGCCTGAGAGTTCAGGTATTTCCATCATTTGATATTGAGAATGATGTTTTTAGAAAAAGATGGGAGGAACTATCTGATAATTGCTCAAGAGGTTATATGGAGCTATTAGTGTTATCCAATCAGTCTACCTTGACTGAGATTGAGAAAAACATTGAGGAGCTTCAAGCCACACTTAAAACAGAACTTTCCAGTGTAGCATTGGATAAAGTATCTGAGGACCTGAATAAGGATCTAGAGAAATGGGAAAAGGATATCTGTACAGTTAAAGCTGGTAAATTCCAGCGGGATGTCCAAGATTACCAGCAACAAAGGGTATACAAATGGCGCATGGGCAGAGTTTGGTCTAGATCTAAATTACGATCTCGATCATCCTCCATGTCGTCTCATACATCGGTGGACGAACGCTCTAGATTAAGAGAGAGTGGTGATGCCTTGGAATCAACTAGTGCTCCTAAACCTCAAAATTCACGAAGATTTTTTGATAGACAAGTGAAACGGAAGCAACCATCTAACGATCAGTGGGACAAGAAACCCAGGCGTAATCTTTAGGTAACAAATCTTTCTTCACATGTCCTCTCTAATGCCCAATGTGAGGTTCTGGGCAGAGGTCTAACTTTCTCACCCACAAACTCTTTTAATTTCTTCACAGCCCTAAAAGATCTACATTTGTTTGCAAGGAAACTGGTGCTTAAAAAGCTACACAGTAGGGGAGATGTACCTGCAGAGTTTAATAGCCCGATGGAGAGGGAAGCACTTCTAGCTCTAGAAGATTTACTGCGGGAACAAAGTACTGATGTATCAGGTACGTTCCCAACAACTGTTGTGCCAAAATCTACCAGATTTCCCCCTTTGTCCCTATGCCCCCAGGTGGAAATTTTTACTAAACTAGTCATTGATGATTTTAAAAAGTTGTCTATATATAGGACTAATGACAATCTAACATCTCATCAAAGGGCAGCACTGAGGGAACTACAAGCAATTGACGATATTGTCATTAAACCTGCGGACTAGGGGAAATGTTGTAATTTGGCCAACAACTAAATATGAGAAAGAAGCATTCAGACAGCTACGGGACAAGCAGACATATATGAAACTATCATATAATCCATTGAGCTCCTTCTCACGGGAACTTTATAAGATCCTTAATGTAGCCTATGAAAAGGGTATTATGCCTAAGAAAATATACGATGGGCTGGTGACCCTTGATCCAAAAATACAGACCCTATATTTTCTGCCTAAAATACACAAGAATCCCACCGACCCCCCGGGACGCCCGATCGTTTCCGGCATTGACGGACTCTGTGACCCGATATGTAAGTTTATCGACTATTATTTAAAACCACTGGTCGCGGAGTTACCCTCATATGTCAAGGATTCGACGGACGTCCTGAGGAGGATCGATGGGATTCAAATCGAACAAGATACGTACCTCGTGACTGCTGATATAGAATCTCTATATACCAGCATTAAACATCATGATGGGCTGGGGGCGGTCCGCTTCTTCCTGGGGACCAGTAACTGGGATGGCCAACTATGTGATTTGATTATGGAACTGTTACAATTTATTTTGAGTCATAATTTTTTTGTGTTTAAAGATTCTTTTTATTTACAGAAACAGGGTACTGCAATGGGGGCGGCGTGCGCTCCATCCTATGCGAACCTGTTTCTCGGATTGTGGGAGAGGCAGGTTTTTCATGGGGATAGAGCCTGCGCCGCTGACCATGTGCTCTCCTGGACACGTTACATTGATGATATTTTCTTTATTTGGCAAGGATTGGAGTCTGGGCTGGTGAATTTCATGCAGCATTTGAACGATAATTCGTTCAATATTAAGTTAACGTATAAACATCATTCACATTGAGTAGAATTTCTAGATATACAAATATTTACAGATACTCTGGGTTTCCTACATACAGATGTTTTTCGCAAGACCACTTCGTCAATGCTTTGCTGCATGCTTCATCAGCCCACACTCCTTCCACTATTAAAGCCATCCCGGTTGGCCAGTTCCTCAGGATGAAGCGGATCTGTTCCTCGGACACTTTGTTTGAGCAGCAGTCAATTGATCTCACTAATAGGTTTAGAGAAAGAGGATATAGCAATAGGAACATTAAAGGGAATGTGTTGCCAGCAAAACATGTTTTTTTTTTTTTAGTTAAACAATTAGTGTGTAGGTGATTAAACATTGTTCTAATTTTTTTTATTTTTTTCACGAGTCAGGAAATATTATAAATTGGATTCAATTTATAATATTTCCCAGCACTGGTCACTAAATGGAGCAATTCCCAAAATTGCAGCATTGCATGTGGTAAAGCAACCACATTGCTTTATGCTGCAATATTGGGAAAAAATCCCTCGCTCTAGTGAGCTCTCAGAATCCTCCCTCCTTTATCCTAGCTAGTGCCGGGAGAAACGAGGGGTTTGAACGGTCTAACCTCCTACACTGTGTGTCGCCATTTTTTGAGCTAACACACAGTGTAGAAGGTTTACATACACTAGTAAACACACACTGAATCACGAACATACATAGAAATCACTTACCTGCTCCAGTCGCCGCCGCTCCCTCCGGTCCGTCCGCTCCGTCTGCTGCCGCTGCTCCATGTGCACAAGTCCGGAAGCCGCGACCGGAAGTAGTAATCATACTGTCCGGCCGCGACTTCCGGTCCACAGGAAAATGGCGCCGGACGGCGCGCATTTCAAATTGGACTGTGTGGGAGCGGCACATGCGCCGTTCCCACACACACGGCGTACACCATAGTGGATGGAACGGGCCTCGTTCGCATTCCCTATGGGACTGGAGCTGCCGTATTCCATGTCTGTATGTGTCGTTAATCGACACATACAGAAATGGAAAAAAAAATGGCAGCCCCCATAGGGAAGAAAAAGTGTAAAAATAGAAAAAAGTAACACACAAACAAATATAAACGTTTTTAATAAAACCCTAACATAAAACTGATATAAAAAAAAAAATTTTGGTGACACTGTTCCTTTAAGCTAGGTTATAGGAGAGCAAGATCTACTCCCCGTACCGATCTCTTTAAATCTAAACCACGAGGTACTGGCGATCCAAATGTACGGTTTATATCAACTTTTAATGGGCAATGGGACGCAATGAGAACTATTCTAACTAGACACTGGCCTATCTTGAGATCTGAACCACAGTTGGCACAGGGCTTATCAGAAAGACCCCTAATGACAGCAAGAAGATCAAGAAATCTTAAGGATTTTCTTGTCAATAGCCACTACATACCCCAACAAATTTGTCCATTTGGTTCGCGAGGACCTAGAAAGGGGTGCTTCCCATGTGCAGACTGCAAATTCTGTGCCAACATCTGCCGTGCAACTCACTTCTCCACGGTTGATGGAAAAAGACATTTCGAAATTAGGGAATATATCTTGTGCAGTACCACTTATGTGGTGTACTACGCGACGTGTGGATGCCCCAAAGTCTACGTGGGACTCACCTCTAGAGAACTGCGGGTCCGCACGAGGGAGCACGTACGTGATATTATGGGGGCAAGAGAAACTGATGACCTCACACAATTAAAGACACTGCCGAGACACTTTAAAATATATCACGACTGTAACCCCAAAACACTGTTGATACGGGGAATTGAGAAAGTACATTGTGGCATCAGAGGGGGCAATGTGAAGAAGACACTTGCACAAAAAGAGTGCAAGTGGATCGTCCTACTGGGATCAATGAAACCCGATGGACTTAATGAAACATTAAGTTTTGCTCCTTTCCTCTAACTCTTATTGCTGAGTTTATCTGTTATTAATTATGTTTTTTGTATTGTAATATTATCTTTTAGGTATCCTTCTACTTTTCCCATATGTCTGGCTACCTTGTATGGTGAAAGCATGATGTGATCCATCTGAATTGCCAGGAGAAGATAAGATCATGAAAATGAAGATATATTGATTCTCCTTGATATAACCACTACTATGTAATTATGTGGCATTATATGTAGATGGCGCTATTGTGTTTTACTATTCTGTCTATTTTAAGTTCCCTGTTTAAAGGATATAGTGGCTTATTGTGATGAAAAGTCTTCTTCCCGTATAATAGGGCCAAAAAGTTATGTATAGTGTATTTCTTGACCAATTTATTTATGAATAACGTCAAACCCTGTAATCATCTGGATTTATTTGTATTCTTATATATATTATCACTTGTTTAGGTATAGTGGGAAACAGCTTCTTTTATTTTCCCATATTATAGCACTTATTCTTGGTATATATTATTATACCTTTCTCTATGGACCCTACACTGTACCAGGGCGAATTTATAAGTTATTAATATTTATTCGTAATTTTGCTTTTAATGATGTCACCAGATTTACACTGCTTGGTGTATCTTAAATGCTTTACACTTAATTTATGCCAACGCAATACAATGTATGTGCGCTGGCATATCGTATTTATTTACTTTTCACTAAATGCTCTTTATATCGTACATATATATTTTTTCTTCATATATATTCTTTTTCCGTTATTTTTTTACGTATTCACATATGCTATCAAAACTAATAATGATGATTGAAACTTAATTTGGCCCTATAATTACACTACTGTACTGACAAAATTACCAAAATATGATGACAATGACTATATACTATTTCTGGGACCTCGATTTTTCCATCTTTGAATCCACTTACCTCCTTGATGACGTGCGCTTGTTTGGTGTTGCGGCTTGCGGCGATGCCCGGCCCCCCCCCCCCGGCTTCGATGTATGCACTGCGCATGTCCGGAACTCCCGTTACGCGTCGGGACTCCGGATTTGCGCTCCAGCATGCGAGGCCGGATGTGGGGCATGCCTCGCTTCCGGCCGCGTCAGTGGACAAGCGCCGACTCTTGTCTCGGCGATAATGTGGATTCATTTAGACACATGCACACACTATATAAGGACCATACACATTTTGGGTTTTATGTACCCCCTGAGGAAGCAACCAAAAACAGCGAAACGCGCGTTGGGGTTCTCTGTGGACGATTCAGCACGGACGTATATAGACAACTTCTACTCCTTTTTGAATGGGTAAGATTGCACTGTTGAACTGCTCACTATTCAAATACTGATTATTCCCTCTGTGACTCTCTCGTGACCTGGTAGTATCCGTTATACTTATACAACTGAGAGGACACTGTGGATTATCAGTATACAATCCACTTGGATGTGATATTTTATAATATCTATGTGGGTAGCATATACAGTTTTGCACTCTATGCCATTTCTTTTCTTTACCTAGTATTTTCTTGTGCTGAATTACGTACCACAGTATTAGTACTAGAGTCTTATAATAATGTGTTTTTAAATGTATGTTATTTTGAATAAATAAAATTGATATATTCTTATATACTCCGACTATATGCTCTATTCTTTCTTCGGTATGGTTCAATAAGTTCATAACAGGTAGATACTGCGTGTCAGAAACACACAGGACCCACTAGCACTGAACCGTCAGTCCCGCTGACCTGACAGATTGAGGTGTCAGCGCACCATACAGCTGCTCTGTGTACTAGATACAAAGCAGCTGTATCTCAAAAAGTAAAAATAACTTTTAATAAAAACTAATTAGAACGTTCCATCAAACACACTAATATAAATTTTTATTATAAAATAAATGAAATTGCTTTCGAAGGTGTACATAGCCTTTAAATAAAATCCTTACATGTGGCAGGGACTAGTGTCCAGACTTCTGGGCAAAGGGCTCTAGGCGTGCCCTGCGGTGCTACGTTAATTCCCGGCAGCATACAGTGTCAGAGCCGCGAGATCTCATTAGTTCTCACAAGATCCCTTGGCTGTGACTAAAAGAGCGCTGTCTAGAGCATTTCTATAACTGTTATCAGTGTACATAAAAGTATACTCTCTAGTTTAATGTCCACTTTTTATTGCATAGCAAATTCATTACACACGTATGGCAAAACAATTTGAATATTTGCAAAATAAATTTAAAAAGTGACCCCAAAGTGAATTATCTACTCCACCTTGAGATTCAGTTAGATTTGTCTTCCCTGAGGCCTAATAGGTCCTGTTGTGACTGTTATGGTTGCGGAACTTGAGCCCTCTTTTGGGTAACTCTGACCCATGCAGAAGTAGTTGTGCAGCCCCGGTATTTAGTGGGAGCTTGTATTCCCCTCTCTGGTTAAAGGGGTTGTCCACGCACACACAACTGACAACCTATCCACAGGATAGGTCATCAGTATTTGATCGGTGAGGGTCTGACACCTGGAACCCACTCCGGTCAGCTGAACAGGCTGCCTCCAGGCGCCAGATGTTGTGCAGGGTATGCAGTATTCAGAGCCAGAAGCAGATGTCTCCGACCACTGCATAGCGGCCGTGCTAAAGAACAGCAACTCTGCTCCTATTCACTTGAATAGGAGCAGAGCTGCAGCTCGACTGCTATGCAGTGGTCGGAGACATCTGCTAGCAGTATGGACCTCCAGTGCCCCGGAGGCAGCCGGAGCAGTTGATCGATGCGGGTGTCGGGCCAACACTGATCATATACTGATGAGCTATCCTGTAGATAGGTCATCAGTTGTCTGATGTTAAAGTTGTAGTACTCAATGTTAAAAAATTCTATTCGTTTTTGCAGTTCATTACTTCATGTCATTTACTATAAATCAGCTTAGATATTCGGCTCCCACCTTCCTTATTCTCACTAAATGTTCAACATGTGATAAAGGGGAGATCTGGAATTATAGGACATAGAATTGCTGCAATTTATGTGAAAAGTAACATCTCTCCCTGAGCCGATTTCTCCCCATTCCTTGTCTTGTGATATGTTTGACTTTCCCAAGGTTGTTAAGTTTAATGAGAAAAACCAGCCAAGCATTTATTTTTTCGTATTGTCGGACTAATCTTGTTCTCATTTCATTTCTTTTTCAAAAGAAACAAAGTACAATAGTAGAGTTTAAATTCCAGAAACTAAATGCTCCCTGGAAATCTAAGAAAAGTGTTTAAAGTCTGGAGAAAACTGTTTCTGAACAGTTTTAACAGATGTATTGAATATTATTAATTACGTCATATTATTGTAATTAGCATGTGATCTGCATAATCCTTAAAGGTGTTGTCCAGGGAACGGGACCATTTTTTATACTGATGACCTATCCACAGGATAGGTCATCAGTATATGATCGGAGGGGGTCCAACACCCGGACTTCACACCGATCAGCTGCTCCGGTTGCCTCCGGGCATGGATGTCTGTGCCAGAAGCGAATGGCTCCGGTAACAGTGCAGTGGCCGTGCAGCAGTACTGCAGCTCTGCTACTATTCAAGTAAATAGAAGCAGAGGTGCAGTTCTGCAACACGGCCGCTATGCAGTGTGCGGAGCCATCTGCTTCTGACTCTGTACACTGCATACACTGCATACAGTGCATAACATCCGGTGCCCAGAGGCAGCCAGAGAAGCTGATCGGTGCGGTGTCCTGATGTTGGACCCCCAACAATCATATACTGATGGGTAGGTCATCAGTATGAAAAACAGTCCCGTGCCTGGACAACCCCTTCAGGAATGTTACATCATTCACAAGTTATATGGAATATTATAGAAGAATTTTACATTATAAGCCTTATGTATAAAAATTACTTTATTTTTGGGGGCATCATTAGAACTCCTAGGGCCCCATGTCAAAATGAGATGATTGCAGGTATGGATGGTAGTGCCATAGATCAGAAAACCCACATAGTGGTGCTAGACAGCAGAAAACCACCAAGGTACCTCAAGCACCAGGGAAAGCTAAGTGAATTTGGCGCATGCTAACCCTTTAAGAAGGTGAGTATCAGCGTGCGTGCACTAATGGCCACCAGGGTAGCTGAAGGAGAGCGATGGTGGGGAAGACAAACAGCATGAAGTGGAAGAGAGGCGCAGAAACCATTACAAAAGGATAAGTGGACATCATTTGGCTATGGCTTAAAAATATTTCATAATGAATATGGAAAGAGCCGGTAACGGTAACATATTTAAAAACTTCACACTCATTTTATGAATAATGCAACTTTTTGATTTTCAATTAATAAGAAGGAAGTGTGGCATTGATCACAATTACATTGGGGAGGGGGGTTTGTTTTGCCTTCGACTGGGCCAAAAAATGTATTCTCCCCGAGGTTGAACTTGATGGACTATTGTGACTATTTTACACAACTAATATAACTTCCACTGGAAATTTATCATTTTAATTTGATGTTAAAAGTACGTGTACGCCTAAAATGACCATTGTGGGAAGAGTTGACTATTAGAAGAATACATGCATTTTTTAAATCTGAAAGATAAACTTTAGTTTTGACACATTTCAATTTAGAGATGAGATGCTGTGTAGTACAAATTATAGACACATCTAGAAGGAAAATGTAAAAGATCATTGATAGAGTTTAAGCCTTTCAAGATATTTCACACCAATAATACGGATCTTTTGTTTGTCAGCAGACATGCGGAGAACGGAATACCTGCCAGCTCTTTAATACCTCAAAGCCGAGAATCTTTCCCTGGTAGGCTGTTAACATAATGTGATTACTAGGCTACCAGCTATAATTTAGAAGCTGCAAATAGTAGGTTTGGTTATGGGTTGGCGGGTGACGCCGACTGCCATTTAAAGGACTAGAATTATGTGTGATTGGCAGATGACAGATAGATTGTTGAAAGAGAAATATTCTTACGACTGAATTTTTATTTATTTTCCTCTTTTAAATGAATATGAGAGCTCTTGCTAAATGTTTTCGGATATTTACTAAGCATTATTGTCCACTCTGATATTTTAGTACAGTGCTGCCATGTCCACACAATCTAGTTATATTAAAATAATAACATCACATGACTCCGATAAAAAAAATTATTAATTTTGAACTTCATTTACAGTTTATAACAACAAAAGTTTCGGTATGACGCTCACCATCGGCACCTGACGAAACCCATTTAATAGTAGAGATCAGTTGAATGACAGGTTGGGCTTCTAGGGTTGTATTTATGAGGCAGAGGGGCTTTTGCACCACCCCTTCCCCCTCTACTGTTTTGTCCCTATTGCAGCATTTACTGTGAATTGTATAATAATGATACAATAATCTGCACAATGTCGTCTAAATGAAAAAAAATCCCATTTATTTTTTATTACGGATGCTGGTCAGACGTACCTTATCTTTACATACTATCTGAATTTACAAAAAGTTGGCAAAGCCTGCACGTTAGTTTCCAATGGAGTTACATTTATCCCGTTGAGAGCAATTTCTCCAGGGATAAATTGTGTCAATTTTTAAGGACAATCTGTAAAACCTGTACATGTCCAGGTAGTTTTTGACTATGGCTTTCACTGGTATAAATTTATGACAGTGAATACATGTCCATTCCCCCCTCCATATTTTCTAATGGTTAGACCTTTTTCGATAATCGCTTTATGCAAATGCACGTCCCTTTAGACCTAGTCTATATAGAGCACTAGCTTTTATACCCGGCGTTGCTCGGGAGGTTGACTTACGGTATAGATAGAGTAAAAGTTCACTATTTAAATACCCAATTATGTGTTGTAATGCCCCATGCAAACGACCGTAGAATTAGTCCGTAATTACGGACCCATTCACTTCTGTTGCCCATGGACACCTTCCTGTATGTTTACAGGAAGGTGTCCGTGCCATAGAAAGGCTCTGCAAAAGATAGGACATGTCCTGTTGTTGCTTTTTACGGACCGTGCTCCCATACTTTATATGGGAGCAAGACCCACATAATAATTAGAGAGTATTAAAAGTTAACTTACCTGCTTCTTCCTCCAGTCCGGCCCCCCGGGATGACGTTTCATCCCATGTGACCGCTGCAGCCAATCACAGGCCAACCACAGGCTGCAGCGGTCACATGGACTGCCGCGTCATCCAGGGAGGTCGGACTGGATGTCAAGAGGGACGCATCACCAAGACAACGATACGTATGAACTTCTTTTATGTTCAATCGCTGCGGAAACTCTGCCCGAAAGGGCTGCCCCTTCTCTCTTTCCAGCACTGATAAAGAGAAGGGGCTGCTGATTAGTGCAGAGAAAACGGGTCCGTAAGTACGGGTGGCATACTGGTGACACCAGACCCAATGTTAATGGAAGCACCATTAACCCCTTCCCGACATTTGCCGTGTGGGTACGCCATGGAAAGCCATGACTTCCCGCAAATTGCCGTATCCATACGCCAAATGTTTGGCATCGGCTCAGAAGCTGAGCCGGTGCCATCATCGCCGGATCTCAACTGTATCTTACAGCTGACATCCGGCTGTAATGGCGGGGACCGAAATTAGCTTCGATCCCCGCCATTAACCCCTTAAGGTGTTTTCAGCTCATCGGAACCCAGCAATGAAATTGCCGGGGTTCCGGTGGCTGCAATGGCAACCGGAGGCCTAATACTGGCCTCCTGGTCTGCCTAGCATGGAAGCCGGTCAGGACCCGCCCGGCGGCGGAGCCTGATCCGCTTCCGTAGCCGCCGGCAAGATGGTGCCGGCTCAGGAGCTGATCCGGCGTCATCAGCGGTGGAAGTCAGCTGTATGTTGCGGTGGAAGTCAGCTGTATGTTACAGCTGACATCCACCTGTAATGACAGGAACCGGAGCTAGCTCCGATCCCTGCCATTAACCCCTTCGATGCAGCAATCGAAAGCGATTGCTGCATCTTAGCGGTTGATAGCAGATCGCCAGTCCTAACAGGCAATCAGGACTGGCGACTGCTGCTATGGCAACAGGAGACGCAATGGCCTCCTGCTCTGCCATTAGGGAAGCCGATCAGGCTCCGTCGGGAGGCGAAGCCTAATCGGGTTGCTGTCAGTGAATAACTGACAGATCTAATACATTTCACTGCGTAAGTAGTGCAATGTATTAGAAAAAAAAACATCAGACAGTGGACCTTCAAGTCCCCTAGTGGGACTTGAAAAAAGTGTAAAAAAAAGTGAAAAAAATAAAAGTTTGAAAACAATAATGATTTCAAGTAATAAAATAAAACACAATCGCCCTTTTACTCTTATCAAGTCCTTTATTATTGAAAAAAAATAATAAACCATACGTATTTGGCATCGCCGCGACCGTAACGACCTGAGGTATCAAAAAACCACGTAAAAAACTATACCAGAGTTTCTGTTTTTTGGTCACTTTGCCCTACAAATATTGGAATAAAAAGTGATCAAAAAGTCGCACATATCCAAAAATGGTACCTATAAAAACTATAGCTCATCTCGCAAAAAACAAGCCATCATACAGCTCCGTCGACAAAAAAGTTAAAAAGTTATGGTTCTCAAAACTTGGCGACAGAAAAAATGCATTCTTTTTACAAAAGTAATTTTATTGTGCAAAAAGTTGTAAAACATAAAAAAGTTCTATAAATTAGGTATCGCCAGAATCGTACTGACCCGCAGAATAAAGTTAACATGTAATTTATAACACATGGTGAACGCTGTATAAAAAAAACTAAAAAAACTATGCCAAAATTGCGTTTTTTTGTTTACCTAGCCTCCCAAAAAATAGGATAAAAGGTGATCAAAAAGTCGCATGTACCCCAAAATGGTACCAATAATAACTACAGCTTGTCCCACAAAAAAACAGCCCTCCTACCACTACGTCTATGAAAAAATTAAATTAGTTAAGGCTCCAATAAGTCAGGAAATAAGAAATATGCAGTTGTGCCGGCCCGAGGGGAACATTTCTTCTGTTTCAAGAGGCGATTTATCAAGGACCTAAAATTAGGGAACCGGGAAGAGGAGGGCCCAAACATATCCGCTGGAAGCGAGAGTGCCCGTATTATACCAGGACAACACTTTGCCAGCAAAATTCCCTAAACTGTAAAGGTGCGGAGTGTGGACCAAAAGGGGCATAAGAAAGGACGTCATATATCAGTGCAACCTGACTATGCCCCTGATATACTCTGCCCAGCTTATATGTACCCCCACATTATAAACGGAAACCACAATACTCAAACAAATCTACTACCAAGCAAAATCAACTCTCAAAAAGCCAAATGGCGCACCCTCCGCTCTGAACCCTACAGTGTGCCCAAACAGCAGTTTCCTTCCACATATATGGCATCCTCATACCCGGGAGAACCCTTTTAACAATTTTTGGGGTGTGTGTCTCCAGTGGCATAAGCTGGGCATGACATTTGCCACTGAAATTGCATATCTAGGGAAAAATATAAATGTTTAACACCATTTTGGACACCATCCAAGTCGCATTCATTTATGGAAAAGACCTGTGGGGTGAAAATGTTCACTACACCCCTTAATAAATGCCTTGAGGTGTGTAGTTTCCAAATGGGGTCACTTCTCAGGTGTTTCTTTTATTATTTCACATCAGAGCCTCTGCAATTGTGAACAAATACTTTGTAAATCGCCAAATTAGGCCTCAATTTTACATGGTACTCTTTCACTCCTGAGCCTGGTCAAATGTCCAGGCAAAAGATTAGGGCCACATGTAGGGTGTTTCTAAAACCAGGAAACACCGGATAATAATTAGAGAGCTGTCTTGTTATGGTGGCACAAGCTGGGAACCACATATTTGCAAATCTATGGAAAAAAAATCCCATTTTCACTCTGCAACATCGAGTGCACACTAATTTCTACAAAACACCTGCAGGGTTAACATGCTTACTACACCACTAGGTAAATGCATTGAGGGGTGTAGTTTCCAAAATGGGGTCACTTCTGGGGGGGTTTCCACTGTTTTTGTCCCACAGGCGCCCAGAAACCAATCCAGCAAAATCTGCACTCCAAATGGCGCTCCTTCCCTTCTGAGTCCTGCCGTGTGCCCAAACAGCAATTTATGACCACATATGGGGTATTGCCGTACTCGGGAGAAATTGCTTTACAAATTTTGGGGTTCTTTTTTTCCTTTATTTGTTGAGAAAATGAAAAATTTTGCGCTAAAGCTTCATCTTATTGAAGAAAAAGAGTTGTTTTTATTTTCACTGCCCAATTCTAATAAATTCTATGAAACATCTATGGGGTCAAAATGCTCACTACACCCCTAGATGAATTCCTCAAGGGGTGTAGTTTTCTAAATGGAGTCACTTTTTGGGCGTTTTCATTGTTTTGTCCCCTCAGGGGCTTTGCAAATGTGACATGGCCTCCGCAAACCATTCCTGCTAAATGTGATCTCCAAAAGCCAAATAGCGCTCTTTCCATTCTAAGCCCTGCCGTGTGTCCAAACAGCCGTTTATTACCACATGTGGGGCATTGTTTTACTCGGGAGAAATTGTTTTACAAATTTTGTGGTGCTTTTTCTCCTTCAGTCCTTGTGGAAATGAGAAAAAATTTGCTAAACCTACATTTTCTTTGAAAAAATATAGATTTTTATTTTCAGGGCCTACTTCCAATAATTTCTGCAAAAAACCTGTGCGGTCAAAACGCTCACTATACCCCTAGATAATTTCCTCAATGCGTTTAGTTTCCAAAATGGGGTCACTTGTGGGGTTTCCACTGTTTTGTCCCCTCAGGGGCTTTGTAAATATGACATGGCCTCCGCAAACCATTCCTGCTAAATGTGAACTCCAAAAGCCAAATGGTGCTCCATCACTTCTAAGCCCTGCCGTGTGTCCAAACAGCCATTTATTACCACATGTGGGGTATTGTTTTTACTCAGGAGAAATTGCTTTACAAATTTGGTGGTGCTTTTTCTCCTTTAGTCTTTGTGCAAATGAGAAAAAAAATCGCAAAACCTACATTTTCTTTGAAAAAATGTATATTTTAATTTGCACGGCCTACTTCCAATAATTTCTGTAAAAAACCTGTGCGGTCAAAATGCTCACTATACACCAAGATAATTTCCTTGAGGTGTGTAGTTTCCCAAATGGGGTCACTTTTGGGGCATTTCCACTGTTTTGGCACCGCAAGAGCCCTTCAAACCTGACATGGTGCCTAAAATATATTGTAATAAAAATAAGGCCCCAAAATCCACTAGGTGCTCCTTTTCTTCTGAGGCCGGTGCTTCAGTCCAGTAGCACGCTATGGCCACATGTGGGATATTTCTAAAACTGCAGAACCTGGGCAACAAATATTGAGCTGCATTTCTCTGGTAAAACTTTCTGTGCTATAAAGAAAATTGGATTAAAAATTAATTTCTGCAAAAAAATAGGAAATTTGTAAATTTCACTTCTACGTTGCTTTAATTCCTGTGAAAAGTCTAAAGGGTTAAGAAAATTTCTAAATGCTGTTTTGAATACTTTGAGGGGTGAAGTTTCTAAAATGGGGTGACTTTTTGGGGGTTTCTAATATATAAGGCCCTCAAAGTCACTTCACAACTGAACTGGCCCCTGTAAAAATAGCCTTTTGAAATTTTCTTGAAAATGTGAGAAATTGCTGCTAAAGTTCAAAGCCTTGTAACGTCCTAGAAAAATAAAAGGATGTTCAAAAAATGATGCCAATCTAAAGTAGACATATGGGGGATGTTAATTAGCAACAATTTTGTGTGTTATAACTGCCTGTCTTACAAGCAGATACATTTAAGTTGAGAAAAATGCTAATTTTTGCAATTTTTCGCTACATTTTGGTGTTTTTCACAATTAAATACTGAACATATCGAGCAAATTTTGCCAGTAACAAAGTCCAATGTGTCACGAGAAAATAATCTCAGGATCGCTTGGATAGGTAAAAGCATTCCGACGTTATTACCACATAAAGTGAAACATGTCAGATTTGAAAAATGAGGCTCGGTCCGGAAGGTCAAAAGTGGCTAAAGAGGGAAGGGGATAAATATCCTTAACACTTTGATCACATGATCCAAAAAAAATTATTCCCTTTAGGAAATAAAAGTCTTAAGACAGTGCTCCTAGACTAAACTACGAAGTGATGGATGAGGGACGGGGACTTCTGATTCATGCCCATTTGGCATCATTTTTCCTCGCTCCTCATCTTTACCATTAGTCCCTCCATCGCTCATTGCTTCTCCATGCATTTTAGTCCCTCAATCGCTCATTGCTTCTCCATGCATTTTATTCCCTCAATTATACGAGACAGGACAACTGTCATGACTCTGTGTAAACCCGCTGTGGCCAACATCGCAGTGCTGCTGTGTTAGGCAATTCAGCGAGGAATGATGTATGTTGCAGCCAATTATGGGCTGCCACGTCATCAATAGGGGGCGGAGCCTGTGAGTGCAATCCGTTACCTGGGGAACGCGTGTCCAATCGAAAATAGCTATTCCCTGATTTTAAACCAATGAAAAATCGGGCTTCAAACAAACAAACTTTCTAAAATATATATAAGATGTTTCATATTCCAATTATATTGTGTTTTATATTCGTTATATTATATATGTTTTACATTCATTATATTATATTTTTTATATTCCAGTTATGTATCGTTATACACCAGTTGCAGGTATTTTATGTATATATTATATACCAGTTATTCTATATTTCACTTATGTTATATACGTCATCACCATATATATATTTTTTTCATTCTTAATAAAATGAGTTTTTGCAGTCTTGTCACTGTATTTCTGGTCTCTACGGGTGGTGCGGCCACATGCTGGGAGTTGTAGTTTCACACGATACGGACGACATGTCTATTTAATAGATGAGCAGCTCTGCACCTGAGGAGGTACTACAACCCTCAGCATGCCCTCAGTGAGAGGAGAGGACTACTGCACTCGGGGTAACCACTACTCCCCCTAGTAATCCTTTCCTTTGGGATTCACCGTCCAGACCGCGTCCTGCAGTGATATGACATTCACCGGCAGTGGAGGGAGACGTGGAGCCCCCACTGTACGTCAAACTCCACACATAATGTGACCCCAAAACTGAGGCGGCGGCCGCTCAGCCGACTCATCCGCTTCCTGTGAGGACGCGACAGCGGGGGAAACTGGGGACGTTACGTGACACATTTGCGAGAAGCGGCTGTAGGATGGAGCTGAGGCGACTGCACACAATGATGGAGGGCAGAGCCTGGGAACAAAGGTGTCAGGTACAAATTCAATGCAGTTTTTTTTTCGTAGCTAAAAATCATGAGGGTCTCATCTCTGACGGGATTATTCAGACGTAGCGGTCGTGTTATTTTGCCGCAATTTTGCAACATATGACTGGGACACCTACAGTTCTGTAGATCTTATTAAGAGGTTCTGCGGCAGCTGTGTTTTATATAAGAACAAGTTATACAGATGTCACTGACATCGCTGTGTGATCTGCGGTATTACTGCGGTGCTTGATTATAAATGACCGGTGATAGGGATTAGTCCTTACTGCAGGTCCCAGAAGTCATCAAATGATGTACGTTGCAGCCAATTATGGGCTGCCACGTCATTAATAGTTGGCGGAGCCTGTCAGTGCAATACGTTACCTGAGGATCGCGTGTCCAATCAAAAATAGCTATTCCCTGATTTTAAACCAATGAAAAATCGGGCTTCAAACAAACTTTCGAAAATATATATAAGATGTGCGACCTTGCTGAATTAACAATCTCCACAGATAGGGGAACTCACTAGGATGACACAGATAAAGGTCGAAATGTGTATATTTGGCAAAACATTGGTTGAATTGTGTTTCCTGAAGGTAATAAAACTGTTCTTATGTAGACCGGTTATCCCTACTCATGCTTAAAGTCGTTTTCCCAGAATTTATAATAAAAATAAATGAATCATACATTTTATAGTGCATGACAATCTTGTTGTAATAAAGCTAGAACCACCCCTATATCTTACATTTATCCAGAGATCTCCACATTTATTCCTCCAATTGCTCTGCTAGATTTTCTTCAGGCCGGCAGCTCAGGGGTGTGTCCTTTGTGCTGCAGCTCCTCCCCCTCCCTGTCATAGCTTGTATAGGTAGATTGTTCTGTTTCATTTCCTCTGCCTCCTCTCTAGAAAAAGCTTTACAAATGACACCTATTACATTTCTTTGAAGAGGGAGAGCCCAGTCCTGTATAACTGAAGTAGAGGGAGAGCCTGCAGCTTACACACAATGAGAGGATGAGCAGGAGAGAGGAGAGTTGTATGTAAGCAGTGCTGTATGTCGGCTGTCTCTTCATAAAAGCAAACTGTTGGCTCTCCGGTGTGTTTCTTACTGTGTGAGTCTCCATTCACACGCTGCATTTCTGAATAAAAGCCTTTTCTCTACTTCTTTACTGACAAGCAGTGAAGGCATTTTCCATCGTCTGGTGGCAGCTGGAGAGTGGAACTGAGCATGTGCATCCTCCCTTATTCAGGTCTGTAGGAGGACATGCACATTACTATACAGATTGAACACTAGGGGGCACCACTATAATGAAGTAAAGGGGAATATCTTGCAAACTAAGAATTTTTGTAACATATAGTTAATTACAAAACAGATTCATTTTTAATGCTGAATTATATTGCAATAATATTTAATACTGGGAAACCCCCTTTAACTGTGCACAAAAATATTGGTCACATAGGGAAATAAACCAAATGTTACATATTTATAGCAGAGGAGTATGCCTGGGAGAATCAGAACTGTTAGAAGGACTAAACCAAAATAGAGAGAGGAAATAAACTCACTACCACTGTGGCAGCAAAACACTCTTTTATGACACATTACTACAATTTACTTTGCTTCTATTGTACTGAGAGGAAATTAGGGACACTTTGCATTATATCGCAGCTTCACATTGAATAGGAAATGCAAGATCGGCAATAAAAGGAAATGCATCATCAGTTGCTGTATATTTTAGGTGAATCGTACATTTTCAAAATAGTAAACGACCCTTATTTAGCTCCCAGTCTGTTTGACAAGCCTGAAGGATAATTTGATGAATAAGCCTCATCATTCACGATTCATTGCATTCACTATCACCATTCCGGCCCTAACAATCTGTAAACTGTGAAGGTTTATGCTCCTTTAAATGTAAGGAGTGAGTTATTTACATACAGATGGCTGCTCCGGTGGTTAGATGCACCATTCCGCCGTACCCCATTACCAGCACCAGTCACGTGACTGCATTATGTCCGTCTCTTCATTGGTTGTCAGTGGTATAGACCACCGCTCCCCCACATCTCTGTCCTAAACACGCCCCAGTAATCGGCGCATCATACTATGATGTGGCCAAATTCATCCTTCTGCTTGATGTAAAGCATGAGGGGGGGGGGGGGGTTCAGGCTGCACGTGATGTAATTGACCCACCCATTTGAATGCCCTTTGAAAGAAAAATGGAGTGCCATCATCATGTGACTGGCGCTGATAAAGGTGGATAAAGATGGATCGGGGGAAGAATGGTGCATCTGAATGCCGGAGCGGCCCTCTATATGTAATTAACTCTCTCTCTACATTTAAAGGAGCATTCACCTGTTATTAGCCGGAAAATCCCTTTAAATACTTGTCTGCTTAACATCAGGAGGAACTCTGGCAGGCACTCTGTAAGGATTCTGTGGTAGGGTGCAATTTGGGAAGCTCGATTTCTATCTACAGCCCATTGGCCACTGTGTCTGAGCGACTGATTGTTGGACAGCTGTAATGCTGAACGTCATTGAATAAGAGCAGGTAGGTACATTCTAAAACCTCTGGTTTGGGCACCAAGAGAACTTGTCCCACCCCTGGTGGTTGGCATTCAAGACATTGATGCACATATGGGCACATCTAAAATTTATATCTGTGGCAGACCCATTTTCAAATGTTGAAGGGTATGAAAAGAGTTCTGAATGGGTTGTGGGCACCCAATATGTGTTTGGCCCTGACCAAAACGAGCATCTGTAGAAACAGCTATTTTACATAATATTTGCCAAACATGTCAGGGCGTTTGTTACTCTGTTGACTGACGTCACTAAAGTCGAATCTATAGAAACATCAAGTAGTTTATGTTGTTACAAAATAACAAGTCGTTCTTTTTATATTTGGCATTCAAGAACTTTTACTCTCGTGGTGCTAACCCCATGACATAAACTCCACTATAAAATGAAGTTATCTTTTGGTGCCAAGAATGCAATGTCCCACGTCTCTTTTTATATACAATAAACATCCTACAATTACATCTCATTTAAACAAAAAAAAGTTGCAGCTGTCACTTTGGAACCAAGACAAAATGCGTACTGTACACAGGGAGCAGAAGAAGAAAAAATCAACGCAATTATAGAGAAAAATCTCATATGTGCAAAGCTAAAATGGTCTCTGGCACTGTATTCTAGATTGACTACTTTACAACCCCGGCAGTCCTAAACCTAAATTATTCATTTTATGTTTTCCGTTAAAAAAAGGAATCTCATTCTCCTGTGAATACCAAAGGGCATTCCGGAGAACTCCATCAATTTGTCAAAATGTTGTACATATTCTTTGAGAGCGACAAAAGGAAGCTGTGTGAGGCTGTGGCCTCTTTGTCGAATGGGAATTATGACGTTGACCCCTGAAATATGTCTCATTTCTGCAGATTCTCTACAACCTGTAGGTGTCATAGGATTCCCTATAGAATATATTTTTATGCTGAGTTCAGAGTAAAACCTTGTGCCAAACAGAGCATAGAACAATTTCTACTCATGAGCATTTATTGATTAAAGACGGGCAAGAGGGCTTTGTGTTGATTTGACTTTTCAGTAAATTGCTCTATGAATTGGCTTTTTCTGTATCTCCACATGAATTATGCACAAGAGGTAAAGATATATGGACTGTTTTGATTGATTGTGGCATTCACTGAAGCTTCTCGAAGATATATAGGGTACATAAATAATACTTTCTACTTACAAAAGTATGATTGAAGCCAAAGAACATTCTGCAGGCATAGACAAATGGGAAGGTAATCTATCATATGGGGTCTTGAGAATATAGATACACTACATGGTCAAAGGTATAGATATGCTTTCTGGTTGGTTAAAGGAACACTGCGGCCAAAAGTAAACTTTCTCATGTGTACCATTATGGTATTCCATGTGTCAGTCTCTCACCTGTTATTTGTGTCTATATATCAGACTGGGATGGCTGCTTAGCAGCGGTGCGAATCGGGCTCGGTGACTACTTTCTCTACTTGAGTCTATGGAGGTCTATGTGTCACCCATTACAGGCTTCAGCAGTTCGTGTACCCCACTAGTTTTACACGGGGGGGGGGGGGTGGTGGGGAAACTTCTATCATCATCTACCACTGATACTTAGACAGATTCCTGTCACACAGATATAATGTAGAAGAATATTTCCTATGGTTTCTCAGCTTATTTAGGAGAATATAGGGAGAATGATAATCACAGTGTCCCCCAGCATGCAGAAATGGTATGGTCTTTAGCTGGTCATGTGAAGCTGTGCTGAAACATAATGGGATTGATAGCAAAGCAGAGAGGAAGAGAAAGCTGGGAAAACTAAGAATCAATATGAAGACTTTTTTAAAGCACAGACAAGACAGCTGTTCAAAAAAAGTACAGTATACTTAAATGAAGTGTAGAGTGTGGTATACAGTCAGGTTGGCGGTGCAGACACAGAAAGTTGTGTTTCTGCTGGAGATCCTCTTTAAGTCATTTCAGCATTACCCGTTTCTAACAAATGTAGAAAATCAAGCTATAAAATGTCCATAGAAAAACATCTGCAGTACAATGAATTGTATGGTAGAGCTCAATGAGGGAGATTTACTGAGACTGGCATTTCATACGCCAGTCTTAATATAAAGATTGCTGAAATAAGATGTGTCTCACATCTTAATAAATTAGGTATCTCTGGCCATATGTGCACCATAGATTAAAATCAACGCCAGCTGTTAGCTGTAAGATATTCTGGCGTAAAATATAGTTACTTCGTCAGGCGGGGGTTGCCCCGATACTTCCATTAAGCAACGCCCACTTTTTAGAAAGTTCTGTGAGCGGCAGGTATGGCACAAAGGTCTCCATTTGTCCACCAAAGTGTGCAGTTTGTGAGTTCAATATGCCAGAAAACCGGTGTAGAAAAGTTAATAAATCCCCCTCAATTACTTTTGTTATGACACTATCATGAGATATTATATTTCCAACCAGTCGGTTTACCAAATATCTGCCCTGCTAGAGTTGCCCTGATGAAATGCTAGCACCACTATTGGGAAGAAAAAAGGTCTACAATTAATCAATGAAGTTGTAGGCTACAAACTGTAAGTATGTAGGCTCACATTGTTGAGGGTTGTGGCACACAAAATGTGTCCGTCCATAGTTGCTGCACTTACTACTATGTGACCCTAAAAAACAATGGAAGAAAGTATTCCTAGAAGATTGGAAGAGGTTAAAGTATGAAAGTGTGTAGGGGTATATTACTCATCATAAGCACTACTTGTTTAAACTTTTTGTGAGTGTTACATTGTTTCAGTAGCTTGTAACTAAATGATGGAGAAGTAAATTTGCAAGAGAAATACTTGTCACTTGCTAATTTATTGATGTAACCATGGGTGATGACATGGTGTAGAGTGAACCTGGAAAAACATTCACTGCCAACTCATTTTAGATGGTTTTCCATGCCAACTACCAATGTTACTGTATACCCTGCACCGAGATATAGTATTAATACATATACATTAAATGGAATAAAACTGGGGATAAGGGAACAAGAAAAGGACCTGGGTATTCTGGTAACAAATAAGCTAAGCAGCAGCACTCAATGTCAAGCAGCAGCTGCAAAAGCAGAGGATTTTAGGGTGTATAAAAAAAGAGAGATAAAAACCCGGGATTCAAATGTAATATTCCCCTCTATGAATCCTTTGCAAGGCCACATCTTGAATATGAAAATCCGTGTTGGGCGCCACATTGCAAAAAGTATATAGGAGAACTGGAGAGGGTTCAAAGGCAGGAAACAAGATTATTAAATGGAGCAAAAGCAAAAGAATATAAGTCTGCACTGCTGCCATCAATAGTCCTCTGGGCGTTTGGCAGATCACTGGCCAAGTAGCATGTACACTGACATGGTGTGTGTCTAGGGAGGTGCTGGCTCGGCAAGAAAAGTTAATGAATAACACAATGAATAAAGAAAGGAGTAGAGCCACACACACCCAACTGTGACGTTTTCATATGCTTTATTGCCCAATAAGAAGTGGGGGGGAGACGAAGATATGCACAAGTTCACAGGCAACAGCTGTTTCGCATAGACACGCTTTCTCAAGCCTTCTCGACTATTAAATGGGATGGGAGGTGTCGCTTACAATGAAAGGCTAGAGAAATTGGTACTAGGGCTTGTTCAGCTTGGAAAAAAGACGTCTTAGAGGGGATCTTATTAATATGTATGGTCAATACAGAGAACTAGCACATGATCTGTTCCTTCCGAGGACTCTACATAGGACCAGGGGACACCCATTGCGTGTGGAAGAAAGACATTTCAGACATCTATATAGGAAAGGGTTCTTTACAGTTAGAGTTGTCAAGCTATGGAATGCCCTTTCCCAAGAGGTAGTGATGGCAGATACTGTGTGAGCATTTAAAGAAAGGGAAAAATGATATTTACTGACAAATGACATTGAGGGATATAATTAATCAAGCAATGAATGACGGGTAATTTATTGAGAAGGGTTGAACCTGATGGACATGTGTCTTTTTCACCCTATGTAACTATGTGACTATGTTAACAAAAGAAAATTATTAAGTGGCTTCTATCACGAAGCTACAAGAACTTGAGTGACATCCAAACAAAGAGGTCTTCTCTTAATGGGTAGCAGTCTTTGTGGGTCACACTCAGCGGGATACATGACTTTAGATAATACTTAATGAAATATTTTTCATTGACCTTGTATTTCATATTTCAACCTGTCAAAGAAGAGATTGCTTCATTTGGAGAATCTACGACGGAAACAAATCTTGTTATTTTTTTTCCTCGCTAAGTGCCATTATTTCGCTTTAATATGTATAGAAAAGCCTCATAGTTGAAACTCGTACTGACAACGTTGCTCCTACTGTTTGTGTGTACTTTCTATATTTGATCCGGTCACACTCCATTCTAATACCTTGACTTCAAAGGCTCTTATCAGAACAAATGCCTACTTTTACATTCCTTTAATAATGGTATTTGAAGTCTGCTAATGTCACAATTGAGAAAGGATTACGCTCCAAATTAATTTGACTCTGGCTCATTTTCGGCAATTACATATCTTAAAATAATCAGTTGAAAACTTTAAAGAAGGATATGTTAGTCGCTCCTGTGTTAAATAGGATTTGTCTCTATTCAGAACATATATGAATAGTAATTGCCTTTATACTATTAAATGGAGTGATCTTTATGTTGTAGCTGGTCTATTCACTTGATTGAAAGCAATTCATTTATGCGCGTCTGGCAGAATGGACACCTGGAATGACCTGGCCTTTTTTCCCTTTTTTACAATAGATACTGAAGAAACTCAACTGCTAATATATTATTAATGCATTTTGATTCAATACATAATTATAACTAAACTTTTAGTAACAGTAGGATCACTAGTCTGTATGATTAAAGCAGGAAAAGCATACTTACCATGAAGGTAACTCCTGTACCTGTTAAAGTGCCAAATAGAGAGTGCAGTGTGAGCCTGAGACGGGCTGCTACGGGAATCCGACTGACCCGCCGGAGAACCAGAGGATCTTCAAGTAGGCCCAGGCTCTAACACAATAATGGACCCTAAAGGTCCAGCAGAAGACAACCCCATTTGAAGCTCTTTGGAGCCAATCACTTGCCACTAGGATCTATTTCTTATGGGATGATTCACAAATTACTTATTAGATCTTATTGTTGATATGTCCTGTGTGTACAATGATAACAGCAAGGATTATGATGAAATATAAAGTGGACATGTACATGTTCTATATAGATGGATGGTGGGCCCTTAGAATCATCTCCTCTCGTTGGCCCAAGGAACCCCAGTCCGACACTGGGCTACAAGAATGGAGGCATGCTACCTATCCCTCCTACACTGGAATTGGAATCGGCACTAACACTGAACTCTCTTGTCCTGGGATGGGAGTTATGGTGACCTGGTCTGTGGGAGTTTGACCTTTCATATGGTACTTTATCTTCACTTTTTTACTATCTGTAACGTTGGCGCTCTGCGCTTGTCAGCATGCTACCTCTCGCAGCAAGCACAGCTGCCAGGTTACCTTGGGTTCATGATGTACGTTTCCTGCTTTTACACACTTCCATGCACGTGCACTTCCTTCTGCCGCTGGTGTAGCTGGGTCTGTCCACAGGGCGCGTGCCCGCTCACTTTCTGCATCTTATAGGGCTAGCGGGAGCACAGAAGTCCTTCCCCAGCCTATCACTGACATTCAGCAGGTATATTAGTCAGCTTCACTGGACACACCCTGCCTAAGTAACATTGGAACAACCTAGTTTGTATCCTGCTTAGGTTCTTGTTTGCATCTGATTCCAGTGTGCTATTGCTCTCTGTTATCATCCAGTATCCAGCTTTCCGGTACCAGCCTGTATCCAGTTATCTGTCATCAGCCTGTATCCAGATCTCTGTTATCAGCCTGTATCCAGCTCTCTGTTATCAGCCTGTATCCAGCTCTCTGTTATCAGCCCGTATACAGTTATCCGATACCAGCCTGTAACCAGCTATCCGGTACCAGCCTGTATCCAGCTCTCTGTTATCAGCCCGTATCCAGCTCTCTGTTATCAGCCCGTATCCAGCTCTCTGTTATCAGCCTGTACCCAGGTCTCTGCTACTGCCTGTGACCTGTTATCCGCTGCCAGCCGCTACTCTCATTGGTGGAGTAGCCCAGTGGGTCCACTACCCAGTGGTCGTAACACTTTGCAAGGCACTCTAGAGCAGAATATTATTTTCTGCATGGTGATTTGCAACATATGGATTGTCGAGAATTTTGTAATTTTCTTTTACAGCTCTTTCAAATTTTGAGCCCCATCGATATTTACAAAAGTTGACTTGAACATGATCTGTACATTAAACGGATAACACTTCTACTGCGCAAATAAGTGTCCTCGAAAAAAAATAATTATTCTCCCTACCTGATTGGCCTTATGTTCCCGTCCCGCCGCCGCGTCCACGGTCGAGCAGGCAAGGTCGTTCTCCTGCTTCTCCTATGCGGCGTCATGAGGGTCGCCCCGCTGAGCCGATATGATGTCTTTCTTATGTCTCCTTGCGGCCTGTTGTCAGAGTTCAGTCTTTTATTCTGTGTCTTCCTTGTGTCCCTTTGCACCCCAGTCCCTCGAGGCTCACATCACCCTTTTACCAAAGCCAGGCAAGGATCCAACATCTTGCGCTAACTTCAGACCCATTTCACGAATTAATGTTGATGTAAAACTCTTTGCGAAGTTGCTTGCCTCTTGTTTGTCGCCGTTGTTGCCTGGCTTGATACTGGATGATCAGTTGGGGTTCGTATGCGGTTGGGAAGTGCGGGATAACACTAACAAAACAAAAGGGGGGAGGGGAGGGGGGAGGGGGGAGGGGAGGGGGGAGGGGGGAGGGAAGAGGGGAGGGCAGGGGGGAGGGAGGGAGAGGGGAGGGAGAGGGGAGGGGGAGGGGAGGGGGGAGGGGGGAGGGGGAGGGGAGGGGAGGGGGGAGGGGGAGGGGAGGGGTGAGGGGGAGGGGAGGGGGGAGGGGAGGGGTGAGGGGGAGGGGAGGGGGGAGGGGAGGGGTGAGGGGGAGGGGAGGGGGGAGGGGAGGAGTGAGGGGGAGGGGAGGGGGGAGGGGAGGGGAGGGGGGAGGGGAGGGGTGAGGGGGAGGGGGGAGGGGAGGGGAGGGGAGGGGTGAGGGGGAGGGGGGAGGGGAGGGGTGAGGGGGAGGGGGGAGGGGAGGGGGGAGGGGAGGGGTGAGGGGGAGGGGAGGGGTGAGGGGGAGGGGAGGGGGGAGGGGAGGGGTGAGGGGAGGGGTGAGGCGAGGGGGGAGGGGTGAGGCGAGGGGGGAGGGGTGAGGCGAGGGGGGAGGGGTGAGGCGAGGGGGGAGGGGTGAGGCGAGGGGGGAGGGGTGAGGCGAGGGGGGAGGGGTGAGGCGAGGGGAGGGGGAGCGGCAGGAGTCACAACTCTTATGTCATGGACTTCTTTTTTCTCTTTTTTATATAATAGGTGTTCTAAAAAAATTCTCCTTATTGAAATAAGACAGGGCACAATATTCTGAATAATCATGGTCTGGTATATGATACAGGATGAAGTCAAATCGAGAGCAGTTTTATTATTAAACATTTTCTTCAATGCTCAGGTATCGAATACACGTGTGCACTTTTCTCGCTTTCCTAAATAATTAAACTCCTTTGATTAAAATTTGCCTTTCGCAGACATGACAGGCACATTTTTAATTAGATCATTTCTGAATTCTTAGTGACTGATCTCAAAAGAATGAATTCCATTTCTTGGTCTGTTTTTCCCTGGTTATCTTTTCGTCCATATTAGATAATGCATTTTCCTTTCTTTTATTAAACAGTGAATTTTGTTGCAGTCGTATTTTAATTAATTTATCCCTTGTGTCTTGATTTCCACATTGGTTCAGCAGATACAATTCCCTCTATATGAGAGTCAAAGTCATAACTTGTGCGCTGTGTTCAGAAGATAGTGTTTGATACAGCAGTCGCCTATTTTATATTCATTTCAGGAAAATATTCCGTGTTCCATCTGCTGTACTGTTAGTCATTTCCCCCACATGTTGCAGGTGGAATATCGAATTATGGATTTATTAATTTTGCAAAAAAAATGTGCATGATTATTTGTACAGAAAATATGTCTGGCAAAAGAATAATTATTTCATAGTGTATCCCATTTATTCTCGATAGAAACCAGTAGCACAGCAAATTGTTACTCCATTAACTTGCAATTCACATCTCACCTGCAATTAAGAATCATTGGACACGTTAATTTCACATGTTTTTTTTAACAATTACGAGAATAATCTGTGATTTGATTCCCTTATTGTATGTTATGGGCTGGTGGATAGGACAGATTGGCACAATTATTGATTGGATAGTAGTAATAATAATTATTTCATCATACTTATCTACTCTCCAGGATTGTCAAGGACTCTCCTAAAACTGGAAAGGCACGTCTCCCGTAAAAGTTTTTGGTTTTATAAATTTTCGAGTTACTAATATTGAAATTTGAGTCTCTGAACATAGAAACAATAACTAGTTGGAAGAAAAGACAGAGGTCAAGGTCTAAGTTGTTATGACAAATGACTACTCTTTGTTCCTACTGCAAGCCTAAACCAACATGATTACTATCTAATGTGGCTCCTTAATAATATTTCCAATACAATTTCCATTCTTTTTCTTACTGGTGGAAAACACACTGTATGGCGACAGTTTGGAACCTGTGGCTCTCCATTTGTTGAGAAACTATAACTCCCAGCATGACAGTAGCCACAAGACATTAAAGGGGTTGTCCGGGAGTGGGGTGATTTTTCATATTGATGACCTATCCACAGAATAGGTCAACATATATATTTTATATATACGCATGTCCGCAGTTTATATGATTTCGAATTTCAGTGTTTCGGTCCAGTGACCATACTTATTTAACCAAATAATTTGATATTTCACTTGAGAAGCTAAGAGGGACACTACAATTAGTCTCTTAGGTACATTTGCAGCTTAGTGGAGTCTGTAAATGGCTATTTCAGATTGGAGAGAGGCTGAATGTAGTCTTCTATGTTTCGATTACTGTCGTAGCCCAAGAGAAAAAGTAGGGAAAGCCGTTCATAGGACAGTATATCAAACAAGAAAGTAATGAATGTAGATTTAGTCAGTTGTATGGTCACCTATATGGGTTGAACTCGGAGTATAACACCTTAGATAGCTTGTGATGTTGCCATCTCACCCCGCCGCACACTTGGCAGAGTAGCTCTCAAAGAGATAGAGGTCCAGGAGGCGCTGCTTCAAAAAAACTCCAGTACGTCAGAGGTGAGTATACGAGTTCTTTAATTAATTCACCAAAACACATCAAAACTATGGATACAAAACTTGCCTGGACTTGTGGTTACAAAATATTCCATTAAGCTAGTTCGGACAAATACTCAAAAACTGCAGCATAAATTTTAATTCCGAAGCCAATCTAAAAAAAAAGCCAATCTAAAATATCTGAATCAACTAATTATACCCGCCTATACGAGAGCACTCTCTCACACAAAAACTGGCACATCCTCAGAAGTGACCAATTCCTAGCAAGGACACTATTGCCAAACCCATGATTACTTTCCGAAGCGCTTCCACCCTTAGAAATATATTGAAACCCAGCAAATTAAACTCCATCGACAACAAGAATACGTTACCAGCTAAAAGGACAATTGGTAATTACAGTTGGTTAAATCCACCAGGTCTATATTGTAAATCAAAACTTTATACTTGAAAAAAATAAAGAATTCCTATACTAATTTCTGACTTACAAGTTTTCTTAAAGCAGCGGCTCCAGAACCGCCATCTCTTGATGACCATTTATGTTGCGATTACTTTAAAAAGCACAGGAAATCCTTAATCCCCATGATTGACGCTTTATCTGAGATAACTTTCATGCTGAGTAGATGGGCATAACTAGCAGGGTGGAAGAAAAAGCATTTTATATGGATTTCAGCAGTTAAAGGCAATGTAAACCTTTGAGCATATTTTTTTTTCTAAAAAACAAATAACGTATTAGAGGATTTTAGACAACTTTCGAATTGCTTTTTATTTAAAATTTTGTAACTTTTTGAGATACAGATTCTATGTATCCTGAATACAAAGAAACTGTATCTTGTGCTTAAAACCAAATCTGTTCTACTGACCTGATGGGTTTGGTGACAGCAGGTCCTGCATGTCTCTGATACATATCAGTGTGATAGGAGCCATTACATCACCAATGTCCTCAAGGAAAGCACGCATTGGACTATGGCGCCTCCAACATTATCAGCCACTTGGACACAGTGTTGAATTGGTTGTACAAAAACATTTAATATGCACATATATATATAAACAATTTAAACCCCCTTCAATGTTGCCCTAGGCAGCTGCTTATTCTGCCTATCCCTCCCCTGCTGAGGACAAGGCACACGGGTCAGAATGGTGCCAGTAAAAGCAATTAATGAATAGAGCTCCCTTGCTGCTTAATGTGGATGTGATTGAGAGGGGCCCAATGGTTACCTACCCCCATGGTTGAGAACCAAAACAAACGTCACACATACATGTGTAAATGATATTAGTGTATCCTTGGATTTGGGCATTAGCACTGCTACTCAGTAGGCCAGAAGAAACCAGACAATGCAAGTAAAAAAAATAAAATCTAATTTGTATACGAGGAAGTACACCGTTATTCAAAGAGGGTTGTCTGCTTTGAACAATCCCTACTTGTTATAATGATTCCCTTGACAATAAACTGATCACAAAGTGACTCCTAGCTGGGACCCACAGCGATCAGATGTAATCTGTGGGTAAAGCTGGCAGCACGCCTTTAGTTTCCCTGCAGCGCCACCGCAGGAGAAATTAAACATTACAAGACGCCCATTCAAATCAATGTAATGCAGAAGAGCATTAGTCCTCCAAAGAAAGAGACACTCTTTGTAGCCGCTCTCCACTCTAACCAAGACATAATAATCTTAAACAGAGGACCCCCTTTAATTCCCTTATAGGGAATATGGGTTTAATATACTGGACAACTTTTACTCTTTAACCTATTAGGGGTGGCTGATGGGGATTAAATACAAACCCCTTTATTTTAATCATTGCAAATATCAAATTTTGCTGCAGATACTTTGACAGTCTATGTTTTCATTATAGATGTGATAGTACCCTCTAAATCACTATCGTCGCTTTCAAAGTGCCCATGTTTATGGGGGTGTTAATACACTTTAAGGTGCTTCTCTGATTAAACATATTAATGAAGAGCCACAATGAGCGCCGTTTAATGAGACATAAATTTCATTTCTTTGATTAAATTAATGACACAGCAGTAAAACACTGGTTATCAGGGACCTGTAAACAGACTTCCCTTCCTCTGTCCATCTCATTTTGCCGTGCCTTTATCAATTACATGGGTCACGCTGACATTTTACGTGTTAATTTGTATTCTTGGTCTGTGCTTTACTCTATTACGCTAGTAAAAGATCT
The DNA here is from genome assembly GCF_050947455.1 of Rhinoderma darwinii. Lineage (NCBI taxonomy): Eukaryota > Metazoa > Chordata > Amphibia > Anura > Rhinodermatidae > Rhinoderma > Rhinoderma darwinii. Next base: position 52,043,924 of record NC_134699.1, read on the forward strand.
AAATTAAACAAACCAACAGTGCTCTTTATTTTTTTTTTATAATGACGTGCGTGTAATGAGAATTGAACAATTAGCATAGTTATTTTAAATGTTAAACGGATAACAGGACATTTTGAAGGTCACATGAGGGACATTTAGAAGGTTATAAGCACAACAGGCACGCAGAAGAATGTGCATCAAGAATGGTTCTTTTTTCCACATTCATCTTTATACATACACAACATGCATGAACATATACCACGATCAGCATTCTGATAGAATGTATATCTGATCAAATCATAGATAGATGATAGAGAAATTGTTATCTATAAATAGATAATACGAGATATATAAATAATAGATAGATAGATAGATAGATAGATAGATAGATAGATAGATAGATAGATAGATAGATAGATAGATAGATAGATAGATAGATAGATAGATAGATAGATTAGATATGAGATAGATAGATAGATAGCTAGATAGATAGATAGATAGATAGATAGATAGATAGATAGATAGATAGATAGATAGATAGATAGATAGATAGATAGATAGATAGATAGATGGATGGATGAATGGATAGATAGATAGATAGATAGATAGATAGATAGATAGATAGATAGATAGATAGATAGATAGATAGATAGATAGATAGATAGATAGATAGATAGATAGATAGATAGATAGATATGAGATAGATAGATAGATAGACAGACAGACAGACAGATAGATAGATAGATAGATATGAGATAGATAGATAGATAGATAGATAGATAGATAGATAGATATGAGATAGATAGATAGATAGATAGATCAAAGGATGGGTAGATTATGCTTAAATACATCAGCCAATCTAAACAAGGAAAGCTGCAGTGTTATGCCTGATTTACACGAGCGTGTGCGTTTTGCGCAAGCAAAAAAACGCAGCGTTTTGCGTGCGCAAAAGGCACTTAACAGCTGCGTGTGTCATCACTTTGACACTCCGTTTCGATGTTTGCAAACAGAAAAGAACGTGGTGCTTTTCTGTTTACATTCAGAGTTTGACTGCTGTTGCGCGAACCACGCAGTTCGCACGGAAGTGCTTCTGTGCGACCTGCGTGGTTTTCACGCACCCATTGACTTCAATGAGTGCGTGATGCGCGAAAAACGCTGAAATATAGAACATGTCGTGAGTTTTACGCAGCGCACTCACGCTGCGCAAAACCCACGGACTGTCTGCACTGCCCCATAGAGTAATATAGGTGCGTACGACACGCGTGAAAAGCACGCGCGTATATTACGCTTGTGTAAATGATGCCTAAAGCATAGTGGAAAAGAGACATGAGTACTCCAACATTATGAAACAAGAGAATGATTTGTTTTAATGCTTTTTTCCCCCACAATTTTCGCAGCATTTGTTTACCCATGGCCGCTGAATCTAATGCAAGGTACGCGGGAGCAAAAAAAAAGCTCAGAAAGGAGCGGATTTTTTTCTGCCTCCCATTGATTTCAATGGGCGGTCAAACGCGAAGTCCACGGGAAGAAAAAACATGCCAATCGTCCAAAATCTGGGGAAAAAAATTAACTCTGCCCCCTATTAAAATCAGTGTGTAAATAACCAAGTGTGAACTAACCCTAATAAATCTGATTTTTTTTTTTGTAAACAAAACAAGTGTCTAGACAGAAATGGCTCTTGACAAACGATTATCCCTTGGTCTGAATGTTTATACAGATGACAATATTTCAAATGAACGACAGACACATCTGTTGCCACTTCTAAATTAATTTATTTTTTTCCTTTTTTGAAATCCCGTCAAAATAGGAGTAAATCATTTCATTTACAAGTTGATTTACCAGCCTGCGCTCCACTTATTAATAATTTAAAAAACACTTTAAAGCACATAACCATATGACAAAGAAAAGTGGGACCAAAAATATGTTCATAGTAATGAATAATTCCAGCTTGTGGCCTGTTGGCTTAATCATTTGTCATTGTTATACGCAACAGTCTGTCATTATCAATGCTGGAAACGAAAAATCTATTTTGTGCTTGAAAAAGGAATATTATATGAATTGTGCTGTATGTTTGACAATTTTATTTCAAGTTTTTACTTCACTAACCTCTTAACTCGCAGCCAAATATACATAGAGGATAGATTCACACACTGCTGTATGCTAGTCCCCACAGAGGGCACAAAGTTGCACTCTGCCAGCGACATGCATGCTGCTGCACAGGACAAAGTATGCAGTCTCTCCTGTGCTTTTTCCTGTGACCTAGATCTGCATTTTTTTTTAAACGCATCTTTTTTTAATTACATGTAGTGACCTTAAAATTTAAATTAGAATTTGAATTTGCATACCTTATAGTTATTTGTTTAACATGTAATAGATATTTAGATCAACATTTCGGTGTCTAACATGTAAACTTTCATTGTAAAAATATAATATATACCTTAAATTATACTTTTTTTTAGTAGTTTTGAAATGTGTCCTATACTTTCCAAAAATTAAAAAATAAAATAAAAATACAGATGTAATTCTGCCAAACATATATCAAAAGTTTGGCATACATCCTCAGATTAGAACTCTATAGATACATTACAATATACATCCGACATGATGTGAATTTAGCCTTAAAGGAACACTAAACATAGAAAATGCACATCAAAAATAAAAAATATATTCCGGCACTTCCTCCCTTCATCTCCTCCTCTTCTTTGATCTTATTTGTCTCAAATTACAATAAAAATTTAGAAATATATAATGAAATCTCCTCTAGGTGTCCCAGTCATTAAGCCATGTAACCTCTTCTCCTCCTCCGTCTCCTCCTCACTGCCCTGTATCTTGCTTTAAGACAACTGGCTGGAGCAGGAACCCCACTTCCCTGTCTGCAGTAGGACGAAAATATTGTTTAACTCCGCCCCTTGGTTAAGATTTATCTCCTCCACCGTTCCACAGCTGAGAATGGTAGAGATCACCAGGAAACTAACATCTGTGTTCTCTGCAGGATTTCTACAAGACGGTTTGTTGCAAGAACATGTAGAAAATCCTGCAGACTGACACACAGTAGGGGCAAATATATCTTCTATTTAGTGTTCTATGTTTGACCATATGAAGAGGGAGGGACAAATGTCTACTTAATGCTCAGGTCCACCCCACCCTCTTTCTCAGGGGAAGTATGGGCACGGCAATGCAATATTAGCAAACAAGAGAGAGTTGGAGTCAGTGAAATGGTCAAACTGCCCTTTCTTCATCGCAGAAAACCCCTTTAATATGGCAGCTGGTTTTCCTGGGGGAGGCCGCAACCAGACAGAAATTTTCCCTGCAGGGGACACACAAGGGGAATTGAATGGCAGATGAATGGCTATTGATGTAATACATGGACAAGCCAGATCCACCAGATCAAGAGCTACTGCTTGTTAGTGGCTCTCCTGTATGGCTATACGGCTCTAAGAGGGGATCCGAAACGAAGGATCTCTTTATATGATGTGTATATAGCCTATCAGGGTAGATGGACAGGGATTGTCTTGATGGCACAACCCCTTCAAGTGATGTTAAAGAGGCTCTGTCACCAGATTTTGCAACCCCTATCTGCTATTGCAGCAGATAGGCGCTGCAATGTAGTTTACAGTAACGTTTTTATTTTTAAAAAACAAGCATTTTTGGCCAAGTTATGACCATTTTTGTAGTTATGCAAATGAGGCTTGCAAAAATCCAAGTGGGTGTGTTTAAAAGTAAAAGTCCAAGTGGGCGTGTATTAGGTGCGTACATCGGGGCGTTTTTAATACTTTTACTAGCTGGGCGCTGTGAAGAGAAGTAACATCCTCTTCTCTTCAGAACGCCCAGCTTCTGACAGTGCAGATCTGTGACGTCACTCACAGGTCCTGCATCGTGACGGCCACATCGGCACCAGAGGCTACAGTTGATTCTGCAGCAGCATCAGCGTTTGCAGGTAAGATCGACTTACCTGCAAACGCTGATGCTGCTGCAGAATCAACTGTAGCCTCTGGTGCCGATGTGGCCGTCACGATGCAGGACCTGTGAGTGACGTCACAGATCTGCACTGTCACAAGCTGGGCGTTCTGAAGAGAAGAGGATGTTACTTCTCATCAGAGCGCCCAGCTAGTGAAAGTATTAAAAACGCCCCGATGTACGCACATAATACACACCCACTTGGACTTTTACTTTTAAACACACCCACTTGGACTTTTGCAAGCCTCATTTGCATAATTACAAAAATGGTCATAACTTGGCCAAAAATGCTCGTTTTTTAAAAATAAAAACGTTACTGTAATCTACATTGCAGCGCCTATCTGCTGCAATAGCAGATAGGGGTTGCAAAATCTGGTGACAGAGCCTCTTTAAAGGTGCTGTTCAGGCACTGGACACTCGGACCCCGCACCGATCAGCTGCTCCGGCTGCCGGATATTATGGAGAGTATGCAGTGTTTGGAGTCGGAAGCAGATGGCTCTGTACACTGCATAGTGGCCGTGCTGCATAACAGCAACTCTGTTCCTGTTCACTTGAATAAGAGCAGAGCTGCAGATTGGCCGCTATGCTGTATCCAGAGACATCTGCTTCCGGCATGGACATTTGGTGCCCGGAGGCATCTGCAGCAGCTGATCGGTGCAGGGTCCGGGTGTTGGACCCCCACCGATCATATACTGATGACCTATCCTGTGGACAGATCATCAGTTGTACGTGCCTGGACAACCCCTTTAAGGTGGGTAGAGACGGTAGGTACAAGCAGTTTTATAAATAAGATAAGAGTTCCATTGAAAAGTCTTCAGAACGGTATCATACATCTGTATAATTTTATTCCAGGTAGAATTGTCCGTAGATTACATTCCATAGACACTAAAGACATCACCTCACAAATAAAGTGCCCTCATAATCAGCGTAAACTATCATCATAACCATTGTCCTTTTGCACATTTTGATTATCCATTACACTAAAAGTAAACTGAATATATACCCAGGAATTCAAGATCCTGTCCAATTTTACTGGTGTTTACGGCACGGAATAATTGCAGGGCTTTTTAAACGCTTTACACATCCTGAATTTTTTATGCCCAGCACAGAAATGCATTTTGCCCTTATTTTATATGACTCCATCTACATTCTGAGCAATAAAAAATTGCATCATAGAGATCCATTTTTTCTCTTTTTCACCTCCTAATGTTATTCATAGCTATGAAACTATTATAGGGCTGCACTAAATTAGGAATCCTAACTAATATTTCACTATTTCTGCTCATATGCTAGAGAGCCTCTCTCTCTTCCATCTATGTTATCTTCAGGTTTTAAAGACAGCGCCTACATTTTGCTGCTTTTAAGCAATTGAAACTCAGGGTTTTAAGAGGAGCAACTCAATCTATTGTAGCTGTATCGATCCATTCATTGTCAAGAATGACAAATATAAGATGACTTCATCCAGCTCTGCTTCACAGAAAAGTAACTGCTGTAGAGTGGATTTCATGGCAATGAGTCATACCTTAGTTAAACCGAAGTACAATTTTATATATATTATATTTTTACATATACATTACTGTGCACAATTTATAGTTAGTTGTGGAAAAATGCTGCAAAGTAAGAATGCTTTCAAAAATAGATGTGTTAATTGCATTTTGTTAATTGACAAAAAAAACTAAGTGAATGAACAGAAGAGAAATATAAGTCAAATTAATATTTGGTGTGACCACCCTTTGCCTTCAAAACAGCATCAGTTCTTCTAGGTTGTTACGGTTTGTGGGTATGTGGACCCACTAGGCTGGACAGCCGTAGCAGGGAGGCAGCTGGCCAAACAACAGAGCACCCCAGTAATACAAAGTCCCTCACTAGGGTACCTGGGTAGTCCAGATAGTTGCTGCAGCTCTGGCACAGATGGAGGTGGGTGCAGCAGGTAACGCCAGACGTGGCAGACGACAGCAGGTGCCGCATGTTGCGCCAGATGTGGCGAATCACACCGGACGTAGAAGATGATAGTGGATGTGGCAGATGACGTGGCGGATGACACAGGATGTGGCAAACGACAGCAGGTGCAGTAGACACGACTCCAACACTAGTAGGCACAGGAACAAGAACACAGCACGGGATACAGGAACAGGTAATAGGACACGGGTAACAGCTGGAACGGGAAACACTAAAACACTAAGGGACCATTTGCAAGACAGACTTGGGATATACTAATAATGCTCAGGCAAGGATCAGAAGGGCAGGGGCTTTCTTATAGTCCAGGCAATCATGTGAGTTGATGATGATAATTGTCTTCATGAGCGCGTGCTGGCCCTTTAAGAGTGGGCACGAGCGTGCGCGCGCACCCTACCAGACACAGCGGGCCGGTGCGGAAGTGAGCGCTGGCGTCTCCTAGTAAGGAGATGGGGACCAGCGCTGAGTGTGTGGTACAGATGCCATAGTCCGATGGGTAGTCAGGCAATTCAGGGTCTGGTAAGAGTAATGTAGTGGAGCTGGGTGCGTGGTACAGAAGCAGTAGTCAGAAGGTTAATAAGTCAATTCAGGCTTTGGCAACGCTGACCTAGTAGAGCTGGGTGTGTGGTACATAAGCAGTAGTCAGATGGGTAGTTAGGAAATCCTGAGTTTGGTAAAGGAGATGTAGAAGAGCCAAGTTTTCAGTACAGGGGATTATCCAAGAGAGTAGTGCGGGACAGAAACAGGTCACAACAATAAAGTTCAATGTCAGGAATCAGGATATACCAAAACTAGGTTAGGAAACCAACGCTGATCATTGGCACTGAGGCCAGCATATAGGGGTTATATATAGAGCACCCATCGTTCTGACTGGTCGAGCGACCAGCAGAGAGAGACAGCACTGGACCTTGGCGAGGTGAGTACATTGCAGCGTGTCTGACCACAAGATGATGACTGTTTCCAACAACAACCAGCAGTTCAAGATTAATAATACAACGCTTTTACTCTTCCAATTAAAAAAAAAACCTTTCCTAGCATAATAAAGTAATTTTCCCACTGCCATAGTTCTCCCCGCAGACACCTCTTCCACCTCCAGCGCTCCAAATAAACAAATCCAAGGGTCTAGAGATATTCTTACTTATTTTTACTTTTTGAGATACAGCTGCTTTGTATCCTGTATATAGACCAACTGCACCATCCGCTGAGTCCTGTATTCGTCAGGACAGCGGGGCTAACGGGTTCAGTGTCGGCGGGTCTCTGACACGCAGGATTGAGCTGTTACCGATCACATCTGAATTCATAACTTAGATCTGATAGATTACAGGTGAATACTGTGTGTCAGAGACACGAAGGACCCACTGACACTGAACATGTTAGTCCTGCGTACCTGACTGATTCAGGTCTCAGCGCTAGATACAGCTGATCTGTATACAGGATACAAAGCAGCTGTATCTAAAAAGTTAAAATAATTTTTAATATAAACTAATTTGAAAGTTGCACCAAACACACTGATAGACATTTTTATTTTTAAAAATCAATTTGAAGGTGTACATAGCCTTTAACTGCTAAATCCTCACATTTTGGATAAAATCTTCTTTGCTGCTTATTAGTCTATATAGCAAATCATTTTTGTGAGCTGGGATTACAAATAATTCATTCCTTGCAGATTAAATGTTACAGGTCTCCAATCTGTCCATAAAGGATATTGTCCCATTCTTTCTAGATCAAACTCAATTACAACTGCAATTTATCTTAGTCTCACACTCAAGACCATGTGCAGACAGGTAAAATTGGAACAGGGAAGTGTAATGACATGTATTTCAGTGACAAAGAGAACGCACAAGGTGCAGAACAACCCAAACATCATTTACTGTAGTTTGCTTTGAGACAATTATAGGAATGTGTGAATAGTAAATGTCTCGATATGAAAATATTAATCCCAATTACTGAAGATACCCATCTAAAGGCAACTTTTTACAGTTCGAAAAACAAAGGCATCAAAAGCTTCTTTGTAGTCTGCTCAAAGTTTACCGTAAACTTATGTAACATAGAATTGGCTTTGTGTCCCATGAAATATGTAAGACCCCGTGACATTTTCCTAACAGCCCAATCAATGGAGATTAAGCAAATTAACACATGTATTGACTAGACTTTCTCAGCTGAAAGATTAATTGTAATATATCTTGGCAAATTAAGACAAGCAATCTAAATAAATCTGAATCACATTAGTCACGCAAGTAAAATTGGCATGTAGAGGGGAACAATATGGCTTGTTGTGTGTTCGTTAAATCAAGTATCTGCAAGTTTTAAGTAGGAAAAATCCATTATCTTAATGGGAAAGGAAAGTAAATATTGGGTAATCTATCTCACAATCTATGTACTAATGAAAGCAGCAACATAGCAAAGTAAAGCAGTCTCTACATGCTTCATCCCTTTAAACCCAGAAGCAGTCTCTCACTAACAGCATCTCGGCAATCATGTCTCTCACTAACGGTATCTCGGCAACCATGTGACGAGTCACATGATCACTCCAGGACCTCATTGAGCGCTGTGTACAATCAATCTGAAAAGACAGAAGCAGTGAAAGCTGCTTCTATCTTCTCTTCAGGGTCACAGGCAGTCACTGACTGCCCAGCACCCGACATTCAGCTGCCCGATCGCTCGGGCAGCCAGCGAACACCGACACAGCAGATACACTATGGTGTGGGTTTTAAGGACCTTGACCACCGGCCATTTATATACAGCCGGCGGTCAGGAACCAGTTAATGTTAACTGCCAGGTTTGAAGTCTTCCTCCAGTCATGTCAGATGTTCTTTATACCTGGAGGTACGGTAAGAGCCTAAGCGAGATTGGCCTTAACCTTTTTTCATTTGGACAGTGTAAACCCTCACAGAACTCTCCTCTTCAAAGGGAAATGGAGGAGGGACTGTCTCTGTGTAATGCTGCCCTTCTCTCCTACAAGGGGTAAGGGAAGGGAGAACAAAAGGCATTTTCTCCTTTCCCAAAATGGTGGGCATGGTGACATGCACCATCTCAGGGAATGGGACCCCATTTTTAACCGGTTCAGGACTGGGCTATTTTGATCCTTCAGGACCAGATGCTGTTTAGCCCTTTGTAGCACTCGTTAGTTAAACGGCTATAACTTTTTTATTTGTTGGGCGACAAGATTTTTGCATTGTTTTATCCGTAGACAATGCAGGTTTCTTTCTGTTCTTTATACACATCCTTTTTGCTATTTTAGAATTTTTAAGCTTAAATTTTGAAAATAATAGTAAAAAAATAAGTTTTTTCACATATTAGCATTTTTTTCTGGTAATAACAGTTTTACCCAAAATAGACGTTTTATTTGTAATCGTCATTGTCTACCGTAATTTTTTATATATTACATGTCTATTTTAGGGTAATTGCCTCAGAGCTAGCGTTACGACAATGCACTTTAATTTACTTTTATTTTTTGGGGTTTGTCCCTCCAAGGTCAGAAAAGACCTTTGGGGGACTTTATTTATTTTTTTTCTTCTTCTTCTACACCATGTTCTACCACTGTAACTGGGGCTGCACAGCATCCCAAGTTAAAGGGGAAATCAGGCCTCTTAGGGGGGATTCACACGAGCGTGATTTTCGTGCGTGCAGGCCGCATATTTTTCGCGCGCCACGCACAGCCCTATAGAAGTCAATGGGGCAGTTCAAACAGTGCGTGATTTGTGCGCAGCATTTGTTCGCTGCGTACAAAACGCGACAGGTTCAATATCTCCGCGTATTTCGCGCATCGCGCACCCATTGAAGTCAATGGGTGCGTGAAAACCACACAGGTCGCACGGAAGCACTTCCGTGCGAACCGACTGAAACAGCGCACCAGCTGTCAAAAGGATGAATGTAACCAGAAAAGCACCACGTGCTTTTCTGTTTCCAAACATCCAAATGGAGTGTCTTTGAGATGAGCGAACCCGGACAATCGAACCGAACTTCACCGGGTTCGGCCGAACTCGTTTTGGCCGAACCCGGCAAAAAAAATTCCGGTACGCAACGTCAGGAGATAGTCACTGTCCAGGGTGCTGAAAGAGTTAAACTGTTTCAGCACCATGGACAGTGACTACCGATCCCAATAAACATGAACCTGTAAAAAAAAAACGAAGTTCTGACTTACCGATAACTCCCGGCTTCTTCCTCCAGTCTGACCTCCCGGGATGACAATTCAGTCCAAGTGACAGCTCCAGCCAATCACAGGCCAAGCACAGGCTGCAGCGGTCACATGGACTGCCGCGTCATCCAGGGAGGTGGGGCCCGATGTCAAGAGAGGCGCATCACCAAGGCAACGGCCGGGAAGTTCTCGGTAAGTACGAACTTTTGCTTTTTTTTAACAGGTTTCTCGATATTGTGTTCGGCATTCACTGTCGAGGGTGCTGAAAGAGTTACTGCCGATCAGTTAGCTCTTTCAGCACCTTGGACAGTGACAGGCGTCGACTAGCCTCATCTCTCTATGATGGCGGCTGCGCGAAAATCACGCAGCCGCGCATCATACACAGATGACACACGCAGCTGTCAAATGTTTTTTGCGCGCGCAAAATGCAGCGTTGCTTGCGCGCGCAAAAACGCAACGTTCGTCTGAATCTGCCCTTATAGTGACTATTGTCACTAATAGGGCTGAGCTGGGTCTTGTAAGACACAGCAGCAGCCTGCCACTAACCAGTCACATGATCATCGGGACCAATAGAGACCCCTAAATTTAGATCCCAGACCAGAACCGTAAATTAAGACACCAGGCCAGACCCCTAAATTAATAACATCCCCAATCACACCCCCAAATTAATTTGATCCCCAAACCAGACCCCTCAATTAATTTACATTCCAGACTAGACCCTGCAATATAATGGGGTCCGTTCCTTTCTCCAAACTCACTACCGCTGGGGATCATTTTAAATAGGGGTAGAGGTGGGCAGCGAAAATAGACAATGGCGGGGGGCAGGATCCCTCTTTTTATTTTTGTGGCTGGGCCTCCTGACTGGAGTACTAGACATACTGCCCTGAAGGCGGTGATCTTAACACTGCAGCTGGAAATACAGGATGGGGCTACTAAGACTGCCAAATCATTAGAAAGTAAACAACCCTTCAGCCAATCAGGAGGCTTGGCCCGCTGACCAATCAAGGTGTACAGCCTCTGGAAAATCAGAGCGTTTGTTGTTCTCCTTCTGGTATTTAACCCTTGTCCGGACCCTAACCCTGCATTTGCCTCATCCTCTTTCTTTTTGTTTTCCGTTTATGTCTTTGCGCCTCCTGCCTTTAACTGCCCGTCGGCGTCGACTCTTGGAACCGCGACCTGTGCAATCCATGTAGAAAAGTCTGCAACTCCGTAAGGAGGGTGAATACCAGGGATCCCTTAGACTCCGCACCCCAGTTTAGCCAGCGCCAAGCTAACTGCAGTTTTAGAAACCTGGTGGTGATCACATCACAACATAAATAAATAAATAGATAAATCCAGGCATTAACCCCTTAATGACCGGGCCATTTTGCACGCTAATGACCAAGGATTATTTTTTGTTTTTTCACGGTTGAATTCCAAGAGTCGTAACTTTTTTTTTATTCCGTCGACATAGCCGTATAAGGGCTTGTTTTTTGCGGGACGAGTTGTATTTTGTAATTGTACCATTTTTAGATGCTTATAATATATTGATTAACTTTTATTAACTTTATTTTAGGAGAGTATTGAAAATAAGCAGCTATTCCAGCATTGATTTTCACATTATAAATTTACGCCGTTTACTATGCAGCATAAATAACATGTTCACTTTATTCTATGGGTCGGCACGATTACGGGGATACCAAATAAGTAAGGGTTTTATATGTTTTCCTACGTTTGCACAATAAAAAGCCTTTTAGAAAAAAATTACTTGTTTTTGCATCGCCGCGTTCCAAGAGCCGTAACGTTTTTATTTTTCCGTCAATGTGGCCGTATGGGGGCTTGATTTTTGTGGGTCAATGTGTAGTTTTCATTAGTACTATTTTGGGGTACATAGGACTTATAGATTCATTTTTATTAAATTTTTTATGGGGGGAATGGGAGAAAAGAGCGAATTTTGCCGTTGGTTTTTGCGTTTTTTTTGGACGCCGTTCATCCGGCAGATTAATTAATGTGTTCATTTTATTGTTCAAGTTGTTTACGATCGCGGGGATACCATATATGTGTGTGTGTGTGATTTGTTTTGACACTTTTACTAAATAAAACCACTTTTTGGGCAAAAAAAGTAGTTTAATTTGATTTTCACTGTAATAATTATTATTTTTTTTCACTAACTTTATTTAACTGATTGACATTTTTTTTTTAGTCCCATCAGGGGACTTCACTATGCGATGTGCCAATCGCATATATAATGCTTCGGTATACTTAGTATACCAAAGCATTATTGCCTGTCAGTGTAAAACTGACAGGCAACCTGTTAGGTCATGTCTCCGACATCGCCTAACAGGCAGATGCTGAAGGCAGACCTGGGGGTCTTTGTTAGACCCCCACTGCCATGGAAACCCGACGGCGACCCGCGATTTCTTTGCGGGGGCGCCGATGGGGTGACAGAGGTAGCTCCCTCCCTCTGTCAAACACATTAGATGCCGCTGTCACTATTGACAGCGGCATTTAATGGGTTAAACTGCCGGAATCGGAGCGCACTTTGATTCCGGCAGTTGCAGCAGGAGCCAGGCTGTGTATAACAGACGTGCTCCTGCCGCTGATCGCGTGGGTACACTGGCAGTACCCGCGCCATCACAGGACGGATATATCCGTACTCCTGCGCGAACTAGCAGCTGCTGAGGACGGATATATCCGTCCTTCGGCGTTAAGAGGTTAATCCTGATTGCCCATTATGAAGCAATAGGCAACAGTCTCATAGGGATTTTTTGCCTTCTTCTGGATCATCACTACAGGAAGACAGGTTGAAATTGATGGGCTCGTGTCTTTACTCAACCTTACTATGTTACTATGTAGTACTGTCCTTCGAGACACTGTATAAAAATAATGGTACTATTTGGCCCAGACTTTTCCATGTCTTTGGACTGATAGAGTAATGTTATTCCATTCGTGAACTGCACCCTGCTAAGCATGGTGCACGTCAATATGGCAGTAGCCCTTAATGTAATATAAAAAGAAATCCCGGCTTATTTTATTTTTGATTACTTCAAAAAGCAGGTTTAAAGGACTCTTTCGGGTCAAATCTCAAGCCTTTCTCAACTGCTTGGACCGTTACAGATCGTGAAGGTGTTGTTACATGAGTCCTTTTGGTTGTGGACATTTTTTTTTTATTTTTAAAAAAGCCTTGTTTTTTTAATGTGATTATAAAAATTGAGCTAAAAGAGAAAAAAAAAAGACTCATGTAAATAGGGCTAATTCAGACGAACGTGTAAATCATCCGTTTGACATATTTTTTTTTAACGGCCAAAACACGGCTGCATGTATTTCTATGGGGCTATTCACATGACCATTGTCTTAACGGACCGTGTGAAGGACATGTCCTATTTTTGCCTGTTTTCACGGACACCTCAAAAGACTCAAGTTATGAGGGATCTTTGTAAATGGGTCCCGCACGGGTGCAGATCGGTTGTTAAACACAGCCGTTTTTCACAGCCGATTTCTCACACGTTCGTCTGAAATAAGCCCTTATATAGACAAATCCACCTTCTCCTTATGTCAGGAGATAAATACTTTTTGCCTTTTGTTAAACAGAGACATATAATAAAGAGTACAATGCACTTAATGAAAATAACATGTTCTGTACTTAACAAATCTTTCCAAATTACTATAATTTATTCCCAAAAATGTACAGACTTTAATTTAAAATATATTTATGCCATGAAAACACAATGTTAAATGAAAACATTTAAATGCTAAATTGCGGCTTTTTACGGATTTTTACAAATAACAGTGAAGCCACAGGAAGATTTATGGTTATTTGATTTTCTGCTTGAGTCTCCGAACCACTCTACAACCAGCTGCCTCGTTCTGTTGTGTTAGGTAAATGTAATTACTGAGTGCACTGAGCAGACCAGATGTGTCCTCCCATTGTGATAGAGGCACAACTTATTGCTCATATATTCCAAATATAATTTTGCCATTGTATTAAGTCGCTGAAAAAATTATCTTTATATTCATTTTAAATTCTGCCACAAATCATGTACTATAAAAGTAGACAAACTGCAAGCTCAATGGTCTTATGTAATAGCCGCCGCTCCCAGCCGAATTCGTATACTTACCAATTCCCAGCATGTTCTAGCTTCTGGTCGGCGCCGCTCCTCTCGCCCGTTCTCTGCTTCTGGCCTTCCTCAACTTCTGCTCTGGCTCCTTACGCGCAGCAATATGCACACGTTGCGTATTGTGTATTATGCGCAGATTTTTCGCTCTGATTTTCTTGTGGCAAATCAAATACAGTACCAGCAAAGTAAATGAGATTTCAAGTAATTTCATCTACAGGTTATGGAATTTTTCTGCACATAAATTGACCGGTGGTGTGGATTTTAGAATTCCGCAGCATGTAAATTTATCTTGCGTTTTCGTCTCAGAATTGTATCTGAAAAATGTATAAAAAAATCCACACCATAAAATCTGTACGTTTCCGCATCAACATGTAAAAAACCCACCTAAAAATGCATAAAAAAATTTGGATTTTATCTGTGGAATTACCTGCGTTTATCTGTGGCTTTGATGGGGATCACCAAATTACGCAACGTGTGCATGTAGCAGAGAGCCACGACACATACCCTACAGTGCCAGCAACAAATGTCCCCCAGAGTGACAGAATTACATATCATCCAGAACGTCAGCCACAGAAACCAGCTCTTGCTTGCCACTGTTGCTGGGCTACGACTCTCTTTCCGTCTACTTGTGGTGCCCACTTCCATAGTCAGATGCAGTAAATTACGTCTGCTCCAATGTGAGTTTTTCTGAAGGGAGCAGGAAACATGCCGTGACCAGTAAGTCACAGTTAAAACTCTGGATCGTTTTTATTCAACTCATTGCCTGAATAGAAATATTCAAAAAGCAAAACAACTATTTTTGGCTAGAGAAGCTGAGGAATTATCAGTTCTCACCTATATACTGTAGAGGTGATAACTGTTAGATCGGGGGAAGTCTGACCAGTGGGAGCCTAACTGATTGCCAGCAGTAAGACCTCTTTCCAGAAGGATTTGAATGGAGCGGTGGTCGAGCACTCGCCCTGCTGCCTTATTCAAAATCTATGGCACACTCCTCGGCAGCTTCCATCACTGTCCCAGACTTTGAATGGAGCGGCAGGGCGCATGCTTGACCGTCTCTGAATTCAACTCCTCTTGGCAATCGATCTTGCTGTAGGGGAACGGGGGACACAGGGCCCCCTTTTGGCGATTGGTGGGGATTCCAGCGGTTGGATCTCCACTGATCTAAC
The DNA here is from genome assembly GCF_050947455.1 of Rhinoderma darwinii. Classification (NCBI taxonomy): domain Eukaryota; kingdom Metazoa; phylum Chordata; class Amphibia; order Anura; family Rhinodermatidae; genus Rhinoderma; species Rhinoderma darwinii. The sequence goes on from NC_134699.1 coordinate 52,059,217, forward strand.
AGTTAGCACCTATAAACTGGATAGGTAATAACTTTGTTAGAACTGGAATATTCCTTTAAGGACGCGGCCTATTTTGAGCAATTTTTCTTTCAGTAAAATATTTCCGTGATGGATATATATATGTCATGTAGCAGGGAGGGGTTAATTTTGCACTGTATATACATACCATTTGTAAATAATATCTTTTCAATTAAATTACATTAATGAAAATACACCCAGGAAAAAGTCGATACAGATATTTCCCCAGCAGAAAGAAGACATATTAAGGAAAAGTATCTTCAATGAAGAAAAGGTTGCAGGGATCCATTACACCTCTGGTGTACGAAATATGATTTCCTATCATTGGGAGTATGCATTGTGTAAGAAAAGCCAAAGGTTCCCTATTCAATTTAAAAAAGAAGATAGAGAAACACCAGAGAGGGAGAATTAGATTCAAGGTAAATTATTACATTAAGTACAGCATTTAGATCTGATTTCCCACCGACAAATACCCTTAGGGATTAGGGATAATTTCTCATATTTCGAAGAGCACATTATGACCTCCCAAATGAGCAATTTAATTAACAAAAGCATGCATCAGGTTTGATAATATCTGACCGTGTCATGGAACAAACGTCACCATGGCAACCACGCCTTGCTTTGCTGCAGCAGTGCAAGAAGTGAGCATGTAATTAGGCCGTGCATAGATATAGTCAAGGGTACTCTGTAGTTCATAGGATATGTCAAATCCAAGGAGAATACAGTAACTTTAGTAGCTTCCAAATTAAATCTAGCGAAGAACAAGTCTGTTAGGTCCTTTAGTCAACCTTAGAGTTATATGTATAAAGTATGTATAAATAACTACACTATATCAACTGTATGCGGACAAAATAAAAGGAACGTATAGAACTCAAATAATATAAGTAGCATGCGTGAAGTCAAAGAGTGCTAGATTGGTTTTACTCCATGTGTTCCAGAGCTTCCCATTAAGTTCCACTTTGTTGGTTCTTCTTTGTACAAAAGACCTAATGCGTTACACTACTATCCATTGTGTTTTCTGCTACTTATCTCTACTTACGTTTGTGACTTTATGTACTTGAACTCATTAAATACTACTACCAAATAATAGACGGTTGTATTGTCAATGCAAGAAAAAATGTATTTGCCTTTCAATGTAAAGTTCCAAAAGTGAAAAAAATTCTTGACTTTCATCTCCATTCGCAGTCCATTCAGAATATGTAAGAAAGTTTTGTAAGGAATGAGTATAGTGTGGGCAGGTTTGGTTGTATCTATTCTTGTAATAATGCTATGAGTACTACTGCTGAGACACAAAATAATACTTTTTCTGCTTTTTAAGAGTGGAGCATGTATTAGACTGCTCTTAGGCCCGGGTTTACAACTGCGCTGCTGTTTCTGTTGTTCTGCTCCGTCAGAGGAGAAAAATAACGAAAATACTACAAGCGATGGATTCCGTTGTACAACAAACACCATTGGTACCCAATAGAACCCATTAACTTTAATGGATTCCGTTGGGGAGATGGCAGGGCATGTGCTCGATTCTGGAAGGAATGGGGTGCTTGGCGCCAACAAACAACTCTGCTTTTGCCAGGTTTAGGTACAGGGCTAGGGCAGCAATCTGAATATTTGCGCGGAGTGAAGGAAAGCCTAGCTATAACTCTGGTCCATTCCATTTAAATGTATATTCTGCTGTTCCCATGTCCCAGTACAAGACCAGTAACTTTATGACCATATAATATTGAGTAGCCGCAATATCATTTGGTATTATATCTGGTAAACAGCTGACCCAGTAGGCTATGCCCTAATGTTTTTGAGGTCTAACATCTTTTAAATCTTTTGCAGAGTTGAAAGAAAAGTATCGGAGAGACTTATCCTGCGGATGTGATGGGAAACAATTGTAGCGCTGATGGCCACTGACCACTCCCCCGGTGGCCACCAGCTTACCTTCTCCCAATGCCGGCATCTCCCTCCACTGACACGGGGACGCCGGGACATTCCTGATTTTTGGCCCAGCTCCCGTATGGTGCACGCGCTCTGGTGGTCTCTTAAAGGACCAGCGCGCACACCACTAAAAGTTTCCCCAGCCTATCCCTGTACACCATGGGCTATATAATTTGACCTTCCCTCTGCCCCAGTGCCTGAGCAATGTTGCGTCTTCCCAGTGTTTGTATTGCAAATGGTTCCTTAACTGTATCCTGTATCCATTATCTGTGTCTGGTTCTCGTGCCAAGTCGAGTGTCCAAGACAACTTCACTATCTGTGTCCGGTGCCTTAGCCAAGTCCAGTGTCTGAGACGACTGCACTAGTCCTGTCCGGTCTCCTAGCCAAGTCCAGTGTCCGAGACGAATGTACTACTCCTGGTGTTCAAGTCAAGTTCCATTGACCTGTAGAAGCCAAGCTTCCGATAGTCCGGCTTAAGTCTTCTACCCAGGCACTCTTGTCCTAAAGTCTTTCATTGACGCTTGTTTGGCCAGCTGCTTCTCCGCTACGGTGGAGCGGCCCAGTGGGTCCACATACCCCACAGCCGTGACAGCAATACTTACTATTTTTTGGTAGAGCATACTTGTCTGGCGGTACAAGAAGTTGCAGGGCTTTGTGGGCGTAGCTCTACATTTATATATACCATAGTATATTAGGCCGCTTACATTTTTATCCCTTTTTCTTTCCATAGTCTAAATATTTTTTTGGGTTAAATATTCTGAAAGTCTGGTAGTCCATGAGAGGGATTAGATGGAAATGGTGTGGGCGTAAGTTTATTTTGTGGCTGATTGTTTGCCAAGCTATTGAAGTGGTACTGAGCAGTGTTTTGGTTTGGCAATGTATGCAGTGTGGTTAAAGCAACCCTCCAGTCCCCACAAAAAAATAAACTAATGATAGTGAAATGATTTTTAACTTACCTAGTGTCCTTCCCATTGGTTCTTCTCTCTGTTACCTCGTTCTCGGCCCCCGTTGTCTTCCATCCAAGATGGCCACTGCTGTCTCAGACTTGCACAGGGAGTGTAGTCTGCATGTCTGAGACACGCTCCCTTCTCCTCCTTCACTCCCCACTCATGGACCAGCGTTGATGATGTCATCACTGGTCCATCTCTACTGATACTTTAGAGGGCAGTGAAGGAGGAGGGGACATTTCTCAGACATGCAGACTATGCTTCCTGTGCAAGTCCGAGACTGGTGGCCACGTTGGATGGAAGACAATGAGAACTGAGAACGAGGCAACGGAGAGAGAAGAACCAAAGTGATGGACACTAAGTTAAAATTAATTTTACTATCTTTAGTTTATTTTTTTGTGGGGACTGGAGGGTTGCTTTAATTGTTACCCATAGATAAAAGATGGATGTTCAGCCATGATGCCAAGTTATAAGTGTGTACAGTATATCTGGAGAGCATAGACTTCTGTTAAATCTTGTGAGTAAAGATATACCAGTAATACAGAGGTGTAACTTGAAGCTCCTGCTACCCAATGCAAAATCTGTAACAGGGCCCCCAATCTACCATGTTCCATTTATTATAATGTCAGAGGGGCATTTGCCCCCCACCCCCGGGGACACCAGTCCGGGTGCGACTGCTACCTCTCCACCTCCACAGTAATACTTGTAGGGAAGCTTGGAAACGATCGATTCAGTTCTTTGTTATATTTCTTTTTAGGTGAAGCTCCCACACAATCATGAAAATGTTAATGCCTAGATTTTTATGAGGAAACATTGTGGCTGGCTCTTTTTGCCACTATGGGGGGGGGGCGTGGTAATTTCTCCAGTATTAGGGCATTTATTTCAGATACTGTTATGTGCAGTTTTTGTAACTGTCACTATTATTAGAGGGCATTTTCTCCTGGCGCTGTCATGGGGGGCATCATGATTGGAATTTTTTTGGGGCAATGTTTGGAAAGACACTAAATGGCACAGTATGGAGGCATCTGTATGGGGTTAATTGTATCTGGCAATGTCTGGGCCATCTGTGGCTGGTACTGCTTCGGGTTCAATTCTGGCTAATGCTTTTATGGCACTGTACAGAAATATTGTGGCTTCTATGGGGACATTTGTGGCTCATACCGTAAATGGGAACACTGCAACTTGCAATGTGGGGGGCAGTGACTGACACTATTTGGCGGGACGCTTATTTGTATTAACTTTACTCAAATCAGTGATACATGTAAGGTTTGTGCCCTCGTGCTTGTATTTCTAATAGTAAATATGTCTGATATTTATTAACGTCTAAAAATATTTTTTGGAACTGAAAAAAATTACCACAGAACTTGCATTGGAGAAATACATTTTGATTTTTAGGATAAAAGGGTAGAATACGGTTTTAAACAAATGATAAAACTTTTTGCAAAATTAAAAAACATTGCTCTAAAAAGTTCTGCTTCTATTTGAGACAATAGTAATTTAGAAATCTGTCATGGTATATTGTATCAAGCTTCATTAAAGATTAATACTAAGCCCCCATCAGAGCCAATGTAAGTTATGGCACACGCATCCAGGGGAATCTTCAGTGAATTTTGATAAACTGTTTCAATAAGAAGATATTTGCAAGCCATGAAGTCTAGAAAATTTTGAAGGGACTTGCACTAAAATATAATAGTTGTTGTTTATGTACATGCACTCCTGGGGCCTTACAAATATTATTCTAGATATTGTGAAAACTCTGCAGATTGACTTTGCGATTAAATAGAATTTTGTTTTTGTTTGTAGAATGTAGTTCAAAAAGTTAAATAAAAAAATGGTGTTCCTATATTAACGGGGTTAATTCTCAAAATCCTGCCAGTCACTGTGGACGGGCAACATCGTGTCCCACTTGACTTCTCTTCTTCTATTAAAAAGACAATAAGCGTAGATACATATACTAGGCATTTATGTTACATATCACTTATTAATATAAAGAGGAACACATTTTCCAAAAATATTCATCTTGGGCCTCTATTGGCTTTGCCCCCGAGGCATTGCAGCATATATATATATCACACATTTTGATGCATTTTGGCACGCCAAAAAAGGAAATGTTCCATATTTTTTGCCTTTAAAATTGTTTGGTTTTATGTCAGCTCGTAGCAGCTGATTGGCCAGAGAATTGACTTTACGATATGGTAGCTTGGGACCCATATTTCAGATTGCTTCCCATCATATTTTAATATAATTCTACAAATCATTTTTGAAGGGTTGTCATAGGGAGAGATAATAAGAGGTCTCTGATCGATTTTCCTATTGGCTGTACGTGATCTTGCCTCATCTGTTGTTATTTTATCAACCACTATACCGACTGTTCTCACCGTTTCTTTAGAGTAACCACGTTTAGCAAATTGGTTCATAGTATTTTGATATTCCCTTTCCTCACTGCATATGCATCGAGTGCGCAAAAATGTACTCGTCGGGAATCGGGATGCCATTAACCCCTTTCACTTTTGTTTTTTCCTCCCCGCATTCCAAAAGCTATAACTTTTTTATTTTTTTGTCGGAATAGCAGTATGAGGGCTTGTTTTTTCAAGGACAAGCAGTAGTTCTTCATGGCACCATTTAATGTACTGGGAAACTTAAAAAACATATATTTGTGGGGTGAATGGGCAAAAAACAGTGATTGCGCCATTCTTTGGGTTTCGTTTTTACAGCGTTCAGTAAAGACTACATGTTCACCTTATTTTACAGGTTGATACGATTACGGCGATACAAAATTTATGTTTTTTTTTTAGTTTTACCACTTATATAATAAAAAAAACTATTTGTTAAAAAATGAATTTAAAAAAACTTGTATTTTTCTGTCGATTTAGCATTGTAATGTTTTGGTTTTTTTTTACGGGGCGAGCCGTAGTTTTTCTGGGGTACATTCGACTTTTTGATAATTTGTTATTCCATTTTATTTCGGGAGCTAAAGTGACCAAACAGCAGCAATTTGGGAGATTTAAATTGATTTATTTTTTACGGCATTCACCGAGGGGGTTAAATAACCTTAGATTGTAATAGTTCAAACGTTTATAGATGCGGCGATACCAGCTATGTTAACTTTAATTTTTTTTAACATTACTTTAGGGGGAAAAAATTTGTAACTGTGTTTTGTTTTTTTAACTTTTAATACTTTTTTCTTTGGTACATAAAAAAAACCTTTATTTAACAGGTTTTTTTTTTGTTTTGTTTTTTAGAAGTACCCCTAGGGGACTTAAACTAGCAATCATTGAATCACTTGCACTAAATACTGCAATACTAATGTATTGCAGAATATAGCAATTTTGACAGTTCCTATTAAGCCCTGCCAGAGGCAGATCTTAATTGGTGTACAAAGATGACAGGCCTGAGGGCCCCCAGGCTGCCATGGTGACCATCAACATGCCACAATCTTATTGCAATGTCTTAGATGCTGTAGTCTTACACAGTCGAAACCCACTAAGTATGGAGCCACTCAGACAGCCCACTCCATACTTCCCCTTGACGGCTGCAAAGTACATGTACGTGGCATGTCTTTGAGGGGTTAGAAGTCTGGGGTTCATCTCTTCCCAAGAGATTATTTTCTGCAGTACTTTTAGAAAATAAGATAGTCGTCAAATTATTGTCTTCTGATTTTTGAATTTCAACATCAAGATAATGGATACAGTCAGGGCCGCTGCTGTCATGGCTACTCCAGGAGTGGAATCCCCGGTCAGAGTCTTGCCAGGGATTCTGCTTCTAGAGGGAGCCCCTGTCTAGGAGGCAGCATAACTTTGGCTGTAGCAGTCATAGAGGCTGCCACAGGGCCCATGCCACCCGCCATCACGGCCCTCCCCCATGCCCAGTGGCCCCGCTAGCAGCCACTATAGCTGCTACAGCGGTAGAGACGCCACATTCAATAGTATCTGCGTTCTTTGGACGCAGATATTATTGTACACTATGGCAGAGCAGGGAGATTTCTCCCCGACCTGCCATTTACTACGCTACAGACTCCCAGGCAGAGTGCTAGTAGCTAATAGTGCTGTGCCCGGGACTCCAGCTTTGGGGAAGCCCCTGACATCACTGTCCATATATGGACAGTGATGTCAGGAGCAGAGCAGTTTTCCAGGCAGAGTGCTAGTAGCGCTCTGCCTGGGACTTTGGCTCTGGGGTTGCCCCTGCATCACTGTCGATATATGGATAGTGATGTCAGTGGCTTCACCAGAGATGGAGTACCAGAGCAGAGCCTTTACTAGCGCTCTGTCTGGGAATTCAGCTCTGCTCCAGACATCACTATCCATACATGAACAGTGATGTCAGGAGCAGAGCAGGAGTCCCAGGCGAAGTGCTAGTAGTGCTCTGCCTGGGATTATGTCTCAGGGGTTGCCCCTGACAACTCTGTCCATATATGGCAAGTGACGTCAGGGCTTCTCCTGAAGTGGAATCCGCAGCCAGAGCATCGGCAATGCTCTGGCTGGGGATTCCACTCCTAGAGGGAGCCCCAAAGGCGCTACCTACAGGGAGGTGTGCTGTGTGGCCCTACCAGGAAGGGGGCTGTGTGGCACTACCAGCAAGGGTGGCTGTGTGGCACTAACAAGAAAGGGGCTGTGTGGCACAACATGGAAGGGGGGCTGTGTGGCACAACATGGAAGGGGGGCTGTGTGGCACTACCTAGCAGGGGGGCTATGTGGCCCTACCTGGCAGGGGGGCTGTGTGGCACTAACTGGGAGGGGGCTCTGTGGCACTACCTGGGAGGGGGGCTGTGTGGCACTTCCTGGGAGGGGGGCTGTGTGGCACTTCCTGGGAGGGGGGCTGTGTGGCACTTCCTGGGAGGGGGGCTGTGGGGCACTATCTACAGAGGGCACTAATTTTATGGGGGGTACAAACTGGGGGCCTAACTTCTATATGGGGGCATAAACAGGGCCTAACGTCCATCGTGTCGGACGAGCGAGGACACATCGGCACCAGAGGCTACAGTTGATTCTGCAGCAGCATCGGCGTTTGCAGGTAAGTCGATGTAGCTACTTACCTGCAAACGCTGATGCTGCTGCAGAATCAACTGTAGCCTCTGGTGCCGATGTGGCCGACACAATGCAGGACCTGGGGCAGGAAGTGAGTGACGTCACAGCGTGATCTCTCGAGAACACGCTGTGTGTCTGCACTGCCAGAAGCTGGGCGTTCTGAAGAGAAGTGGATGATACTTCTCGTCAGAACGCCCAGCTAGTAAAAGAAGTAAACACGCCCAGATGTAACACACATAATACACGCCCAGTTGGACTTTTACTTTAAACACGCCCACTTGGACTTTTGCAAGCCTCATTTGCATAAATACAAAAATGGTCATAACTTGGCCAAAAATGCTCGTTTTTTTTAAAATAAAAACGTTACTGTAATTTACATTGCAGCGCCGATCTGCTGCAATAGCAGATAGGGGTTGCAAAATCTGGTGACAGAGCCTCTTTAAGTGCGTGGAGCAAATACCACTGTTTCATTGCCTGTATGCATGCAGGCCTACAACAAACATATGGGAGGGGTGGATTTGGCAGATCAATAAATGAAGCCATACTGTGCCATGCGAAAGACAAAAGTAGGGTACAAAAAACTATCAGTATATTGACTTGAAATGGCCCTCCTCAATTCTTTTATTTTGTACCGAAGTGCTGGCAATCGTTCTAGGTACCTCGAGTGCCTCGAAAAGGTTATTAAAAAAATATATTTTTAGAGACCAAGAGGAGCAACAAGCAGAGCTTCAGGAAGTGAGGTGAGTAGAATTGTCCCTGGCCAGTACTTCCCAAGTGAAGTACCCCCAATAGACAAAAAGAGCCATCCACAAAAACGACGTTGTGTGTGCTCGAAGAGGAGTATCCGAAAGGATATGATATATCAAGGCAGCACTCGCCCCTCCAAACCAGGGCTTTGCATGAAAGAATGTTTTAGAATTTACCATTCTTCATTAGCTTACCAGTTTTATTTATGCTTTTTGCCATTTTCTGTATGTCCATACAAATTTCATCTTAAATTTTATGTCACCTTCATTTAAAATTGTCCACTTGTGCACTAATTGGATACAAAAAAAAACAAAACAAAAAAATCAGTATACCCCTAGATGAATACCACCATGGTGGCCCAAAATCACCAAAGCAAAAACTAAGCCTTGAAGAGCCTTATGGTACACCTTCACTTCTGGGCCCCACCGTCTGCCTGTACAATAAAAAAAAAATATTCCAGCAAAATCTGTGCTCGAAAAGCCTAACGGCACGCCTTACCTTCTGAACCCTACCGTGTGCCCGGGCAGCATATAATGGCCACATGTGGGTTATTGCTGTACACTGGATAATCTGCATAACAATTTATGGTGGGAGTGTGTCTGACAACACAAGCTGGGCACAACGTATTGGCACAGAAATGGTATAATTGTGAAAAATGTGCACATTTTTCTATGCTATGCATCAAATTCTGGAAAACTCCTGTAGCGTCAAAATTATCACTACACCCCTAGATAAATGCCTTGAGGGGTGTGGTTTCATAAATGTGGTCACTTCTTCGGGTGTGCCACTCTATTGGTACCTCAGGAGCTCTGCAAACACAATATGGCACCCGAAAAATATTCCAGCAGAATCTGTGCTCAAAACCCAAATGGTGCTCCTTCAATTCTGAGCCCCGTCATGTGCCCATACAACAGTTTACGGCCACATATAGGGTATTGCCGTATTCAGGAGATATTGCATAACAAATTGTGGGTTGCTTTTTCTCCTATTACCCCTTGTATAAATGAAAAATGTTGGGCTAAATCAAAGGTTCATTGGAAAAAAAATCTATTTTTAATTTTCACGGCCCAGTGTTTATGACTTCTATGAAACACCTGTGGAGTGCAAATGCTCACTACACCCCTAAATAAATTCTTCAAGGGGTGTAGTTTCCAAAATGGGGTCACTTCTTCGGGGTTTCCACTGTAATGGTACCTCAGGGGCTCTGCAAATGCAACATGGCGCCTGAAAACCATTCCAGAAAAATCTGTGCCCCAAAGGCCAAATATATTCTAAAATGTTGGTCACTTTTTGGTGGTTTTCATTGTACTGGTACTTTAGGGGCTCTGCAAATGCAACTTGGTGCCTGAAAAAACACTCTCATAAAATCAAGGCCATAAAACGTCATATTGTGCTCCTTCATTTCAGAGGACTGTGTTTGAGTCAAGAGGCGCACAAGGGCCACATATGGGGTATTTCTAAAATTGGAGAAATGGTTCACAAATTTTGTAACTGCAGTTTTGAATAATGTGAGGGGTGCAGTTTCATTTATGGGGGTTTCTATTATATAGGCCCCTCAAAGTCAATTCAGAAAGGAATTGGTCCCTAAAAAAGAAGGTTTTTGAAAATTTTGGAAACTTTCTTGAAAATTAGAAACATTTCTGCAAAAGTTATAAACCTTCTAATGTCGTAAAAAATTAAGAGCATGTTAAAAAAAAAATATGGCAACATAAAGTAGACATATGGTTAATAATAATTATAAACTATTTTGTGTGGTATGACTACATGTCTCAAAAGCAGAGAACTTCAGATGTTGTAAATTGCTATTTTTTCCAAATTTTCTGTCAATTTTGGATTTTTTAATAAATATACAATCTCATAATCACTTGGATAAGTAAAAGAATTCCAAAGTTATTACCACATAAACAATGTTCTCATACGTTGTATGAGCCACGTCATGCTAAGGGGACCAGGAGGGGGAAAAGGGACCGAAGGGGATTTGTAAAAATGTTTTATTCAATTTTGTATGTAATATATATATATATATATATATATATATATATATATATATACAGCATACAAGAAAAAATAATGCTCTAGGAGATAAGATCAGTCTTAAGTAGAGATGGTAGAATGAATTTGCCAGCTTCGAGATAAGACTGCTTAGCATTTCACAAAATTAATGAAGAGAATTTTTGAGGATTTGCTCATCATTAGTCCCAAGTTCCAAAGCCAAGGTCATTGTGAGTTAAATGAAAAGGCCATCAACTACTCTCAAGCCCTTTAAGATATCATATTTCTATATTAAAAAGTTTGCTCCCCCTCAATATAGACAATATGCTTCCAGTTTAGATAAATGTATAATAAATTGTCTATAAAACTTAAAGTAAATGAAAAGCAGAACACGTAAAATACTAAATTAACTCTCAAGCTTAGATAGTTTTCGAGATTTTGTTAACTTTTTTCAATCCCTGTCAGAGTCATTGTTAAATGCCTACTTGTAGTCTTGCACTAACCATGGCAAATCATGACAAATCCTCAAATTAGTAGTTATTGATTTTCTGCTTCCAAGTATGTGTCCAAAGTTCAAAGCATCGAAAAAAATGGAAGCCTTATAATGAGTCCCAATGGACACCGACACTGGAAAATCTCATTTTTGTAAACACACTGAAACCACAACCATTTTATCAATATTAGTGAAACCTTTTAACAAATAAACCATGAAAATAAGGGGTTGGTATCATCAGGTTATCAGTCATAGCTCACAATTACTGGAAGATTCTTAGAAATGCATAAGATGGATGATCTACACTGAGCAAATCGAGAGCCAGGGGCCCATACACTGTTCTTGCATAGGGGGCCTATGTGAATGGGATTTCCCTTTAAATTTGCATCCAAAAATAGAAATTGTACACAAAATAATATTTGATATAATAATTCTGCTCTAGGAAAAAAAAATTTTAAAGAAAGAAACACCAAATAACCAAACACTTCTCTAAACCTTAACCCAGCAGTAAGTTCTGCAAGGTGGACATTTTGGCTTCTTCCATTTACTATCTTAGACAATTTTTTTTACATTGTATTATTGGGCCTCATTGTGCATTTTAAAATAATGGAAAAAGTTCATAGAGGAATGGAGAGAAAAATAAATAATGAACCCCTGCCATTCCAGGGTGCCAACTTCTGTTATTACCAAACCCATATTTTCCTAAATGAACATTCTGCGATTTTGTACACATTTGAATGTATTTGCATCAGCAGATGTTTTTTTTCAATAGGAAGGATTACATTATCATCCTATATAGAATATTAACAAGCAGCCTTCCCTTATAAAAAAATTATAGAAAAATGTGTAATTTCTTTATATTCTTTTAGCATATTCAATGAATATAAATGAAGATTAATGGTATTAATAACAAGTATTTGTTGTTATAGTTCTCAGCACAGGAAACAAGGGTAATCTGGAGCAGAGAACTTACAATATCTGCTAAATAAATGTTGTTGTATCCTGACCGACCCGGTCTGACCTCTGGGACCTCCTCAGATTTTGAGAATGAGGTTTTAGTGCTGCGTCCCTTTCAAAGTTTTCCCTGCACAGCAGCGATCCCAGGTACCAGCTGTGCAGGGACCTGTAGCATGGACTTTTAGTCGCAAGTGAAAATGAATAAAGACAACCCTTTGTTAAATAGGTACCCTGATAATAAGCTGATTGCAGAGACCAACTGTTATAGGTGGGTGAACCCAAGGTTGGACTGGCCCACCAGAGAACCAGAGGATCCTCCGGTGGGCCCAGGCTCTAACACAATAATAAGCCTTAAAAGTCCAGCAGAAGACAACCCCTTGTGGAGCCAATCACTTGCCACTAGGGTCTATTTCTTATGGGATGATTTACAAATTACCTATTAGACCTTCTTGATGATATGTCCTGAGTTTACAATGATAACAACAAGGACTATGATGAAATTAAAGTGGACATGTACATGGTCTATATAGATGGAGGGTGCACTCTCAGAGTCATCTCCTCTGGTGAGCCCAATGACCCATATTCATTTGTAATGCACCAACACAATCAATGAGCTTTCCATGTAATGCCTGGCCGTGCTTGATTCTCCAGAGTGGAGCTACTATTTTATAGCAGCTTTCTCTTCTGTTAATAGAGGGGAGTCAGAACAGGTCATTCCACCTCCCTCCCCAAAACCTCAGAATGCCATTTGAAAAAGTATTGTCAGGCAACCATTTCAAGATGTACTGCACCCTATTTCAGGCTCTATTCCAATATACTATAGTTGAGCTGGGTTTCCATCTTAATTGAGACATTATTTCCTGCACCTTTGTACATAAGACAGTGTCTTGGAGGATACTACACCCTCCCCCCAGCACTTGTCCAGTCACCTCAATATATATATATATATATATATCATAAATACCTACTCTCCCAAAAATTCCAGGAGACTGCCCAAAAAAGTGGATGCTCCTGAAAGTCTACCGGCAACGCGCCTTGTCTCCTGACATTGGAAGTTACAATAACTTCCTTCCTCGGCCCCAGTGTTGCGGCATTTTGTGTTGCGATGCCCGGGGGGCCAAAGAGGATTGCACGCTATGTGACCAAGGAGAGGTAAGTATCTGAGTGTCTGGCCTCAGTTTATTTTAGGGTCTGGTCTGGAGGCTAAATTTATTTTGTGGTCTAAAGGCTAAATTTATCTTGCGGTCTAAGTCGGGTATCTGTTCATTATGTGATCTGTCTGGCATCTGTAGTCATTTTTGGGACTGCTCTGGTGTTTGGATTCATTTTGGGGTTGGAGTCTGACACCTATGGTAATTTTGGGGCCTGAGACTGACATCTTTATTAATTTTGGGATCTGAATCCGGTGTCTGTATTAATTTTGTGGTCTTGTAGTCTTTGGTCTCAATTCATATTTGAGTGTGATGTAAGGGTCACTACTTCAGACTACAATAAGCTGGGAGCGTGGCCAATTTAATTGGTGGGGCTTGCGTAAAAAAAATTGCGCTGCACATTTTGTATACACTCCTTCATGTCACTGCTGAAAATCTAACAGGTACAGGGTTACCACTTAGATTTTTCTGGACAACTCATCCAAAAATCACAGACAGCCAACATTTTTTACGGACATATTGGAAAACCATAATAAACTAGCTTTTATACCCGGTGTTGCTCGGGAGGTTGACTTACGGTATAGATAAAGTAAAATCTCACTATTGACGTTTCATCCCATGTGACCGCTGCAGCCAATCACAGGCCAATCACAGGCTGCAGCGGTCACATGGAGTGCGGCCTCATCCAGGGAGGTCGGACTGGATGTCAAGAGGGACACGTCACCAAGACAACGGTACGTATGAACTTCTTTTACTTACTCATTGCTTCTCCATGCATTTTAGTCCCTCAATTATATAAGACAGGACTACTGTCCTGCCTCAGTTTAAACCCGCTGTGGCCAACATCGCTGTGCTGCTGTGTTAGGTAATTCAGCGAAGAATGATGTATGTTGCAGGCAATTATGGGCTGCCACGTCATCAATAGGGGGAGGAGCCTATTCCCTGATTTTAAACCAATGAAAAATCGGGCTTCAAACAAACGTTCGAACATATATATAAGATCATAAAGATGATAAGTGATATCTGTTTATAGCTGAGAACAGTGATACGAACACAATAGCTGCAATGCAAACTGTAACAGTATAATAATTACAATCCCAATAACCTGTACATGTTTCTCCCATTAGAAAAAAAATAAATCACTCACGCACCAATTTTTTTTTTTTTTTACCAACGCCAGAAAAAAAAATCCCTTATTTTTACAGCTTATCCAGGAATTTACGGATGTTGGCAACCGTGGGCAAATGATATAATTATTTAATTCTACAAATAATATACCCTGTTATTTTTAGCAAAATTGTAAAAGTAGTTACATATTAAAAAAAATTAAAATCAAATAATAATATTAATATTACGGTTCAGTTCAATAAAAAAAAAGTACATTTTAATGGAAATATTAAACCTTTCATAAAGAAGCGCCATGGCAGCCATTGCTTTGTGGGCTCAAGCAGAGAAAAAGATGAGACATTTTCCATCTTCTTTCACACGCAATATAAAGCATCGAAATAATAGTAAGCTACACAATTTCGAACTTCCCCAGCAAGGCTATTACTGGATTCTCTCTGGAGGATAAACTCATTGCAGCTGAAGCTCAAAAACTGGATGAAAAACCAATGTTAAATAAACTACTTTACTATCTGATAACTTCTCTTACATTGGGAAATAATGCCCAAAATATTTACATCACCCTTTTATTTATCTGTGGCGATCCAGCCGTTGACAGCTACATGCGTGAAGTTTCGAGTACAAGTGGCCACTCGGAAGCTGGAAGGGGAAGGATAGTAAATATGTGCTGTTTGTTACAATTCAAAGCCGTGTTTTGCTTTACAATAAAACAGAGTAAAATTATCCTATAATATTTCAGACGTTGACCTTTCCTGCAGACAGAAAGGAATGATTTTCAGTCAATGCTCTCCTGACTTGATTTAGAAGCCCATTTTGAAGGTAAAAAGGCCAGTACTTTAAGGCAGCTCATTATTCCTCTGTCCTAGGCTATTTTGATAGATAACAAATGTGACCTTTCCTGCAGAAATAGGCTTCTTTATAAGCTGGAACTTTGGCTTGAGTGACGCTTAAAATGTAGATCTGTAGCAACTATTCTGGGCGAGGTAAAAGTAGTTTCAAATTATTTTCCTTCTTATGCAACTTAAGTTTGCTGTAACGTTTTTAAAAAAACGAAAATTAAAAAAAGACCAAAAAAAGATAAATGTCTAAATAAAAATAAACTATATGACTGCATAAACACAGTCCTGGTGTGCCCCCATATGGTGCCTTCATACTATCCAAAATTCGTGCATTATACAGCATTCAATAGAACATTTCACTTTTCTGTCGGAGAGGTACAATCGGGCCCAGAGACATCTATGTGTGCTGTATTAGCGCTCCATACAACTCGTAACTTGTATGGAGGCATGTGCATGAGGCCTGATGAAGACTAGCCCCAGTGGTGCCTGCTAAGAGAGACATCAACCAGTGTCTGACATTGGGAAAGGTCAACACTATTGGAGTATGTTGTGACCAGCCCATTCTTCTGAATGGTCATACAGAAAACCATGCACATAATGCAGAAAAGACCCTATTCAGATATACGATACATATTTTATGCCGTAGGTTAATATACCCTTAGAAGGACATGACATTTTCCAGTAGTTAGCATGTTCAACTGTTTAGTGGATTGCGGTCTCTGCATCATTAGTTTAAATTATATTCACAATCAAAACCCATGAACATTTATGTAGTTAAAACTCCCCACACAGAAAAAAAATTAAGGTTCGACTGGAGCAAAGTTCTCAGAATATTTGGGCCATATAGTTGAGATTTACTAAAAGTCCTTTTACAGCGGGCGAATATGGGCAGTAAAAAAGAGCGACAATCAACGAGACAGCTCTTTGATTTACTCCTTTCACAAGGAGCTATGATCAGTAATGTATGGGGACGAGCGATCGCTACTATGATCATTCGTCCCCATACATTTCTATCATGTCGGCAGCACAGCTTCCTGTTTACACAGGAAGATGTGCTACCGAAAACGATAATATTTTGTGCTGCATAAATGATACGATCAGGCGATTAACGAGCGTTTGCTCATTCATCGGCTGTCACCCTGTTTATACAGGACAATGATTGGGAACGAGCATTCATATGTGTCACGATTCTGGGGTACGTGGACCCACTAGGCCACTCCGCCGTAGCGGAGTGGCAGCTGGCCAATTAACAGTCAATGAAAAGTCTTTAGCACAAGAGTAAGTGTATGAGAGTTACGACAGACACGCGATGTAGCAGACGCTTTTACACAGATGATTAGTGGCACAGATGACAATTAGCATGGCAGAGGACACTTGGCGTGGCAGAGGACACTTGGCATTTCAGATGATGATTGGCGTGGCAGATGACACAAACTCGACTCCAACATTAGACTTTAGCTCAGGAACAAACACAGTTACAGGATATAGGAAGCAAGATATGGGAATGCTGCGAACAGGATACAGGAAGCAGGATACGGGAACACTGGGAACAGGATACAGGAAGCAGGATACGGGTACACTGGGAACAGGATACAACTAAGTTACCATTTGCTTAAACGAACACGGGAAGACAACAACTCTCAGGCACCGGAAGGAGGACAGGACAGACTTACATATGACAGGGTGCACAGGTATAAGCTGGGGAATATTCTAGTGGTGCGCGCTGGCCCTTAAAGAGGACACCAGGGTGCGCGAGTGCACCCTACGGGTGCGAGAAGTGGACGGGAAAAGTACATACCAGCATCCTCGAGGAGGAGGACGCCGATGCACAGGTAACAAATGCTGGCGGTAACTAAGAGACACAGGTAAGCTTAGACAGTCTCGTTGATCGGCGCTAGTTTTCACAGCCCATATTGGCACGTGTAATAGTACCATAAGTGTGCTGTAGCACTCAATGGTGTTGTCAACAGCTGCACTGAAAAAAGCTCCATTTAACAAGGGTGTGGAAACCGTGATATTGTAGTTAACATTGAGTATACCTAATATCGTGAGGTATATAGTATGTAATAGATGTCAGAGTCCTGGTAAGGTCTAAACAAATCACATTCCCTGCAATTGATTGATCCATTTCCTGGCAAGGGAAACACATTTCCTGAAATGGCTGAAATAGAACGGGTGTAAAGAAGGGCGACCAAGATAATTAAGGGAATGTGTGGATTGCAGTACCAAGAAATGTCATCAAACTTGGTGCTATTCAGTTTAGAAAAAAAATGGCTTAGGGGCAAGATAATTACAATGCACAAATACATAACTGGACAGTACAGAGATCTTTCTAATGATATTTTTACACCTAGGCCTGTAACAAGACAAGGACAAGGACTACATCTAGAGAAGAAAAGGTTTCACCATCTTCACAGACGAGGATTTTTTACTGTGAGAGCAGTGAGACTATGGAACTCTCTGCAACAGGATGTTGTGATGGTTGATTGTTTGAACAAGTTCAAGAAGGGCCTTGATGTATTTCTCAAAAAAATCTAATATTACAAGTTATGAGAACTAAATTCTGCAGATGGGACGTTGATCCCGGGATTTATTCTAAATTTCCATATTTGGAGTCAGGGAGGAATTTTTCCACTAGTAGGGCAATTGGCATCAACCTCATGGGGGCTTTGCCTTCCTCTGGATTAACACGGTAGGATTATAGATTGGGCTTGATGGACCAGTATTTTTTTTTTCAACCTTATCAACTATGTAACTATGAAATGCATAAATTTACTATAAAGGCACATTTACTCAGTTCGCTCATCCCCATACGTTATCATGTCGGCAGCGCGTCTCCCTGTTTACATCTGCTGATCGCTGTCCTGTTTTCTATGAACGCTCGTCTGCCCGATAATCTCCCAGTGTAAAATCCCCTTAAGTCAGCATTGGTGATGTTAACACACTTGCTCAATTTTATTTTTACATTTTCTTGTTGGTGGATAATTTGTGTACGCCAATTGCCAGGGTGTGCACTCTAGATACACAAAAGCCGCTTCCACCCTTCTTTAAGGATCACCTTAGGTCATTTATTTGTGTGGGGGAGAATCCCAACTTTTAAAGGAGTCTGTGATACACATTTTGTATATATGCTAGAGATAGAGTGTGTTATATCTCATTTAAGCACTGTACTTTTAAGTGCTGTATTTTTGGTGCTGTTTTCATCCCTTAGGTGGTGATCCACAGGAGAAGTGGTCTGTCTGACCTGTTGTATTTTTTTTTGTGTGCTTCTATTGTGTGTTGCACTGTAACGTTACTTTTGATTTGCATATACGGCGGATGATGGTTGGCTCGTTGGTTGTTTAAACTGTGTTGATACCGGGATGTACGGCCCATACGCCATCTTAGCATAATTTATGATGCGCTATAACAGTGCCAGTATGTCACACCCTGGCTACGCTTTGTCTTGATGCTGGGGGCAGCATTTATTGTATCCTGTAAATATCTGCTGCTCCCAGTGGCGTAGCTATAGGGGTCGCAGCGGTTGCAATTGCGACCAGGCCCTGAAGCCAGGGAGGCCCGTTGCTCCCCGCACCACGTCTATAAATAGTTACTGTGCGCCGTGCACAACAACGGGATTCTAGATGGAGTCAGGACCTTCTTTTGCAGCCGGAGCCGAAGAGGAGAGTATGTATAATATTACTGTCTGCTGGGGCCCTGTGTCCAAGCTTACGATGTGGTAGTCTTAGATACAGGGCCCATCAGGCAGGATCACACCATGTGTCTGCTGGGCCCTGTATCTAAGCCTACCAATGGTAGACTTAGATACAGGGCCCATGTGTGATCCTGTCTGATGAGCCCTGTATCTAAGCATCTTACCATGACCACATGGTAGGCTTAGATACAGGGTCCATGTGTGATCCTGTCTGATGAGCCCTGTACCTAAGCATCTTACCATGACCACATGGTAGGCTTAGATACAGGGCCCATGTGTGATCCTGTCTGATGAGCCCTGTACCTAAGCATCTTACCATGACCACATGTGTGATCCTGTCTGATGGGCCCTGTATCTAAACCTACCACATGGTAGGCTTAGATACAAGGCTCCAGCAGACAGTAATCTTATACTGTATAAGAATACTGTCTGCTGGACCCTGTATCTAAGTCTTCCTTGTGGTAGACTTAGATACAGACTACAGACAGTATCACACATGTGTTACTAAAGTTTTTTTTTTGTGTTTGTGTTTTTTTATAGATTCGGATGTTGGACTACGTCGAATTCAGATTCTGAAAAATGGGGGGACCCCACGTCATTTTTAATAAAAAATGTATAAATATTTGGAGAAAAAAACAATGTGGGGTTGCCCCATTTTTCATAACCAGCCAGATACAACATAGCAGCAGTCTAGCATTACCAGGGTGGGAAGGCCCACTGTTTTTGGTCTTTTCCAGTCTAATTATACCGGCTTGAAGCCGCCCCAGTTCCCGACCGTCACTACAGATGGTCGGGTACTGGATCACACCCGGCTCTTCCCGAACCCCTGGTGCTGGTGCATACCGGGGTTATAATGGGGGTTAGTATTAACCTTTTCACTGGCTAACATTAAGCCCCACCTTAGTAATGGACGCTGCCAATCAGCCAGTAGCTATTAATAAGGCAGTAGTAATAAAGTTTAAAAAAATACAAGGACATAGAAAAATATTTTATTGAAATTAAAAAAACACACAACCCTCATTAACCATTTTATTGAGAATAAAAAAAACGCCGTCACCGAAGTAGTCCAACAACCGAACCTGTAATAAAAACCACAACTACACAAAATAAATTAGTTACACATAAAATAGCAAAGCAATTCTTATACTTACCTTTCCTGGGTCAGCCGCAATGTCAGCGAGCTGGGCCCTATATCTAAGCCTAGTTTTTTTTCAACTCTACTAACTATGTAACTACAGTATATAAGAAAAATAGGAAACCTGGTGCTAAGTGAATGAGTATTTGAAATGCCTGGTATAAAGTGAGAGAAAAAGATAGTCATAACATTTCTTCTACTACACTGCACCTTTCAGGATTGTCTCTGTTCTTTGCCCTCGTCAAGCATCTACTGTATCGTCTCCAAAAATCCACCTTGGCAACCAACAATTACAGTATCAAAACATTCCTATTATTATATCATTTATTCTGCAGTAAGACAATAGAACTAGGCCACTGTACAAAAAAGTTATCATGTCAACTTTCAGTAACAGAAGTTCATTCAACTCAAATATGTATAGTCCAGGACTTGTAGAAGATATTCTAGTCTTCCACTTGAATTTTGAGAAAAATCAGTATTACCAAAGAAAGAATTAAAATTTTGTACAGCGTGGAAAGGTCGAATTTAGTAAAAAAAAATGTTGCTGCCCAGGTGTTCTTACGCTTAATATTCACATTTTGTTCGGGAAAATAATAATCTATGCCCCAGACTGAAATTTAAATAAAAACTATTAAATATCGACTTCACTACTTACGGTGAAAAATAGCGTTAAGGAGGTTTATTATATATGCACCTTAAATGTACCACAATTTGCA
This sequence comes from Rhinoderma darwinii, assembly GCF_050947455.1. Classification (NCBI taxonomy): domain Eukaryota; kingdom Metazoa; phylum Chordata; class Amphibia; order Anura; family Rhinodermatidae; genus Rhinoderma; species Rhinoderma darwinii. The sequence continues at coordinate 52,079,975 of NC_134699.1, forward strand.
TACATCTTTTCTCCTTGAAAATAATGAATATTTCAATGGCTTAAATGAAATTTATTTAAATTTGCTCTTTTCAAAGGCAATGAACACACAAAATTACTTTTAAGATTTTCCTGCTTAGCATTTAAAAAAAGGCGACATTTTACAGACATTTCTGGAGTCATAATATGTTTACTATTCTATCCAGTTTTACAGTACTCGTTGATTAATAAGTAAATTCACAGCCTCGGGTTAGGCAGTACATCAGTAGATTTCAAGCAAACATCTTTTATTTGCTAAAAATGGAAAAACAAAAATGTGTGTATACCAGAGAACAGCTCTGACACTGGCGTAGGTGCAGGGGGTGCAGGGGGTGCTTGTACAGCCAGAGGCCGGTGTGCAGGGAAAAGGACCACAGAGCAAAAGTAGCGTCGTGTCCCCTTAAATCTCAGTATTGGTGTGGGTCCTGGCAGTCGGACCCCCACCGATCAGATAGTTATGGTATATCCTCTCGATATGCAATCACTTTCTGTAATGGAAATAACCCTTTACCAAAGCCAAAATCTGCACTGTGTCCTTGGGCTGAGCTATCTTTGAATGGAATGGAATCTTCATTGACCGTTTCAAGGGCAGCTTCACGTTAACGGGATATTCCCATCTTGGGCATGATAAGCATATCCACAGGACATGCCATAAATGTTGGATAGGTGCGGGGCTCCCTTCTGGGACACTCACCTATCAGGATAATGGGGCTCTCCATTGACATATTTGGGAGTTTTGGAAAGAGCGAGCGCTGTTAAGACGTAGGTGTCCTTTTTGTTGGACTCCACTATTGGTGCCCCAATGTTTGATTTTAGTTTTATACAGCTAGATTCTTGTGGATTGACATGTTAGTTCTCCCCTGTATTAAAGCATCCATTTTTGTTTTTCACACTATTAACCTCTTTTTATCCATCCATTCCAACAGCGATAGCTTTTTAAGTTTTCCATTTGCCCTATGAGTGCTTATTTTTTTGTGGGACAAGTTTTATTTTTTAATGCCACCATTTTGGGGTCCATGTATTGTATTGAAAAACTTTCATCAATTATTTTGTGGGGGATGGAAAAAAACAGCAATGGCACAATTTTTGGGTTTCATTTTCACGGCGTTCGCGATGTAGTATAAATGACATACGGGTCAGCACGATTACAGCAATACCAAATTTATATCGCTTTACTAGTTTTCCGCAATAATAAAATTTTAAAAAAATCATTTGTTTTTGTGTCGCCATAGTCTGAGAGCCTTAACTTTTTTATCTTTCCATCGACGGAGCTATGTGAGTACTTGTTGTTTGCAGAATGAATTGACGTGTTCATTGGTACCATTGAGGTACATACAACTTTTTGGTTTAAAAAGCTGGGATCGGAGTTATCTCAGATCCCAGTCGTTGCTGAGTGTTGGCTGTAATATACAGCTAACACCTACTGCCAATGGTGCGGGCGGATTGCATAAATTTTTTAGTGTCTACAATGAATGTAGGGCCCAAACCTAGTTTGAAACTTTTGTTAGTTATAGAAACATCTCATCAACAGATGTCCAACAGGTGATGACTTTTTCTTAAGGATAATTCTGTCCACACATGACAACTGAACTTTTGATGGAACCTGTCGAATTATATCTGGTCCTAAAATACTTTGATATCCAACTTTGTCAATCTTTTTTGTCATTTGTTACAGTCACCCAAAATGAAATATATATCAAACCTTGATAATAAACCTTGATAATATCTGACTCATGCATGACCTTGTCTCAATATTTCAAGCCAATCAATATGTGGCCCACATGCAGAATCAGATTTTCCTTTTTTTATATATAGGATATTAAAGAGCATGAAATGCATTTTCCGCTGCCGAACATTTTTTCAAACAGAGATTAATTTTATTAGAATTCAAGTAAATGATGTACTTTGCCATACTATGCTGGAAGTCCTGCTGCCATAGAAATGGTTCTTATTATTTTTATAAAAGGGATTTTTGTAAACACATTTGAATCCTTTGAAGTGCCCAAATGACATCAATCAACCTTATTGCATTCACTTTTATTATACCATAGTTCATCAGTCTATGAATAACTTGAGTGACAGCTGGGCCAATATAAATGGTAAAATAACAACTAATTAACTATAAAGAAACACAACAGTGGGCAGTATAAAAAAATAATAATAGATATACAGTATATTTTGTATTTGTGCAAAAAAACCCAAATAATAGTCTGGTTACCCAAGGAGGACAACTGATTAGTTCGAGTTCAATAGGAATTAAAGGCGCATCCTGGACAAAGTGGATACACTGTGCTATGCTTAGTGCAGGGCTTGAGGGGGCGGTGCAAGACACAGGAATTTAAAACATACCAACCAAATGCCTGATTCATGCATAGCACACTTAGGCCCTGCACTAGGCATTACACATTTTGCTTGGGTGTTCCTTTAAATATAGCATACTAAGAGATTCCAGAATATGAAAGAATTTCTACTCTTCATGAATAATGCAAAGGTACTACATTCATGAGGTGAGAACTTTGGCTTGGGGATTAATGCTACAAAAAGAAGAACCTGTAACGACTGCGGTTGCAGACCACCTTTTCCCCTTACCTCCTGAGGGCCACGACCGCAGACCCCTTTCATCCTGCTGACGTCTCCCTCCCCGGAGATGCGTCCGTCCTGCCCTGCAGTGACCACTAGGGTGCGTGCGCAAGCTCTGTCCTGGCCTTAAAGGGAACATGTAAAGAATTAACTAATTATCCCCAGATCACCCTGGACTATAAAAAGGGCCCTGCCCTTTCACTCCTTGCCTGATCATTGTTTGTATTTCTATGTTAGTCTTGCCAATGGTCCCCTAGCCGTATCCTGTTCCCAGTGTTCCCGTGCCCTGCTACCTGTATCCTGAATCCCATGCTGTGCTGTTCCTGTGCCCTCTCAAGTGTTGGAGTCGTGTTGTGCCGTCTGCTACGCCTGCTGTCTTACACCACGTCTGGTGACATCTGCCAAGCCTGGTACCTCCTGCCATGTTTTGCATCACCTGTCATCAAAGTACCATCTGTGACTAAGCCGCTGCTACTGTCTGGACTATTGCAGGTAGCCTTGTGCTTGGACTTTGTATAGACTTGGTACACTGTTGTTTGGCCAGCCTCTACTCGGCTACGGCGTTACGGCCTAGTGGGTCCACATACCCACAGATCGTGACAGTAAGCTCAGGCCATGGATCCCGCTGGTCAACCCAAGCCCTTGACGACATCACAAGTTATGCAGGCAGATATGTGGGACTTTCAGTCATGACATGACCATCTCCTCTAGGCGGTGAAGGCTACTGCACATCGACTGGATATGCAAGCTGCAGTCTTCACGGCACCTGCTCCTACTGTTCCTCCTACTAAACCTCCTGGCAGTACCGATTCCCGATCCACTACCTCCTCGCTACGACGAAGATGCAAGGACCTGCAGGGGATTTCTGAACCAGTGTCAGATCCACTTCAGTCTACATTTTAGCGCATTTCCTTCTGATAAGGCAAAGATCGCCTTCATAGACTCTCTTCTTACTGGCATAGGCGAACCCCATCTGGGAACATCAGGGACCCGAGACTCGTGACTTACACAGTATTTTAGGAACCTGGGCGAGTCTCTTCTGCAGCTGCATCCCTCCTGACCCTTCGCCAAGGAGATGCCTCCATAGGTGAGCATGCCATTCTACATTGTCTACGGTCAACATCCATGAATCCCTCTTCCTGTTTCGGCTACATCTCAGGTACCCACAGCTGACTCTGCATTTGGGGACTTTATACAAATCTGGCAGTAGACCCGGTCCTCTATTCTGCTGCCAGTCGATCGCATGAAGCAAAAAACAGATACAAGAAGGAGAGCGCCGCCTCAATTTCTTCCGGGTACCAAAGTCTAGCTGTCCTCAAGAAATATTCGCTTGAAGGTGCCTTCGTACAAATTTGCTGCCAGGTTTCTCGGTCCTTTTGAGATCCTACAACAGATTAACCCTGTCTCCTATAAGTTTTGGTGGCCTCCTACTATCAAAATCCCCAACTCCTTTCATGTGTCCCTCCTGAAACCTGTGGTGCTGAACCACTACAGTAAGACTCCTAGTACAGTGGTTGCTCCCAGCGGTTCTTCCGATGTGTTCAAAGTAAAGGAGATCCTGGACTGCAAGAGGGTAGGGGGAAGGACTTTCTGTTTAGTGGATTGGAGAGGGTTTGGTCTTGAGTAGAGGTCTCCCCTTACATGCTGACGGTCGCGACCGCAGACCCCTCTTATCCTGCTGACGTCTCCCTCCCTGCACATGCGGCCACCCTGCTACTGTCTGGACTATTGCATCTTCCCTTGTGCTTGGACTTTGTATAGACTTGGTGCACTGTTGTTTGGCCGGTTGCTACTCCGCTACTGCGATGCGGCCTAGTGGGTCTACATACCCACAGATCGTAACAGAACCTATGTTACCAGCCAATCTTTAGGCGTCTACCAGTGAACCCTAAAAGAGAGACAAACGATTTTCACATCCAGGGGCTGTCTGAGTATCAAGAAAGTGGTCCAAAAACTTAAGAGATCATTGCCTTGCACAAACAAGAAAAAGGATACAAAAAGATAGCAAAGGCACTGAATGTTCCTAGAGATACAGTTGGAAGCATAGTTTGTAAGTTCAAAGTTAAAGGAACCCTGCTGTTGTGTCTGCGGTCGCTGACCGCCGGCATGCTGTACTTACCGGCAGCCAGGGCCGCGAGACACTGGGGGCTTTCCGGCGTCTCCCTCCCAGGACACGCCAACACACACGGATGCACTCTCCTGCCTCTAGGGTGCCTTAAATGGCCAGTGCGCGCACCAACTAAGTGTTCCCTAACCTATCCCCTTACACCCTCAACTATATAAAGGGGTCTGCCCTCCCACTCCTTGCCTGAGCATTGTTGTTGTATTCCCATATTAGTCTAGCAAATGGGACTGTAATGGCAGGGGGTAGGGAGACGGACAAGTGAGCCCTAATCTACCCGCCACTCTGTCCCTGCCTACTTGCAACGACCCGCCCTAGGCGACGGGGTACAACTGGGCGGCGGTCCCTGCGCTCAGTAAGTGCACGACAAACATACAAAGGAACACAAGCAAGGAAAAGGGGCAGTTGCCCACGGCAACACCGTGAGCAACCAGAGTGGTGAACGAGCCGAGTCAAGCCAGGAGTGTGCGAGGTACAAAACAAAAAGCAGAAGAGTAGTCGGTAAGCCAGGGTCTGTATGGAGCAGGATCAAAAATAGCAGGAGCTGTAGCTGGGCCAGGAAACCACAAGGAAAGAATCACAAGCACCGAGGGACAGGAAGGGCAGGCTTAAATAGACCGAGGGCGGGAGCTAGCTGAGTCTGGCCAGGTTACGATAGGCTCTCCCACTCCTAAGCCTGCCAGCCTGAATGGTGGAAGCAGGAGTCAGTCTCAGGGAAGTATTCTCAGGTGCTGACTGATTAGTTCTGGTAGTTAACCCCGAAGCTGTGCCTGGCAGATCCTTTACAGTACCCCCCCTTTTATGAGGGGCCACCGGACCCTTTCTAAGTGGACCTGGCTTACTGGGGAAACGCAGGTGGAACCTCCTGACCAATACCCCAGCGTGAACATCC